>NC_139607.1:92086577-92277258 GCF_964270895.1 Podarcis filfolensis | reverse complement strand
TGCAGAATTGAAAATATGATTTTCTAGGTCAGTGCTGGTCCTTTGACCAGGTTACAATCTATAGGGAGAAGTGGATTTTATCATGCAAAGAGCATAAACCTCTTCAGAAATAATTTGCTGTGAGTGCCCACTATTACATTATTTGGTGATACATAACATTTAGATGCAAGAGGCCACTTTGTACAATGTCAGCCACAACAGTAACAGTGTAACAACACCCCCCGATTTTATTTCCTATTTTATTTATTTCAGTCTTGCATTTTTGTTTGAATAATCATTTTGTAAACTTTAAAATACCACCGCAAGATACTGCTATGTTCAATTCCTGTCTGACACAAACTTTTACTGGAAGGGGAGGGCAGGTTTGGATTCTGATTGTGTAATGCAGGGGTGAGGATCTTCAAACTTGTGGACCAATGTTGGCTTGTTAGTGTGCCCAAGTTGTCTACATGACCGTTTGTCCTCCCAAACCACACCCACCTGTCTACCACCTGAAGCCACTGGGTTCAAATAAGAAGTTCAAAGAGCAGCATGAACCAGAGGTTTAAAGAGCAGTGTGGGGCTCTTTGCAAAAGGGTTTTCAAACAGCCCTGTGCTGTGCTTCAAAGTCCCAACAGTTGAGGGCTTCAAAGTGCAGCATCAACTGATGTCCCTATGATGCCCTCCTGACAAATTTTGCCCTCCAGGGGGAGGTGATAAGGACCTGGTTTAACAGCATGCTTAAATAAGACCACAGTCCCCAATGAGCAGATAAGCAGCCAGAAGGTGCTGATAAAAAGGAGAAGGTTGGAAGTATGATGATGCGCCACATGTTCGCAGCCATCTCCACACAATGCACTCCAAGTGCCCCAGGGAACAATCACACAGAGGATGTAATATGTGACATTGGCTAGAGTGACTCTGAAAAGTGCCGATACATTTGTAGAAATCAAATTGCTGTGGTTGAGCATGGCTATGGCTTATGCCCTCCATGCAAATGTAGGCATGTGCAACTGAGCATCACATAGAGGTCAGTTTGTCCATATGAGCTCACCACTTTGAAGCAGTGTATGCAATGTTTGAATGTCGCTTGTCCTGGAGCACACAATAAGCTACACTCCAACAGACTAGAAGCCCTCTAAGAATTTACTGAGTAGTCTTGAATCAATTATGTATCCTTCTTGCCAAGACCTCTCAAGTCTTGAAAGACCTACGTTGGCTCCCAGTACGATTCCAAGCACAATTCAAAGTGTTGGTGCTGACCTTTAAAGCCCAAAATGGCCTTGGTCCAGTATATCTGAAGGAGCGTCTCCACCCCCATCGTTCTGCCCAGACACTGAGGTCCAGTGCCGAGGGCCTTCTGGCAGTTCCTTCATTGCGAGAAGCCAAATTACAGGGAACCAGGCAGAGGGCCTTCTCGGTAGTGGCGCCTGCCCTGTGGAATGCCCTCCCACCAGATGTCAAAGAGAACAACAACTACCAAACTTTTAGAAGACATCTGAAGGCAGCCCTGTTTAGGGAAGCTTTTAATTTTTGATGTATTACTGTATTTTAATATTTGATTGGAAGCCGCCCAGAGTGGCTGGGGAAGCCCAGCCAGATGGGTGGGGTATAAATAATAAATTATTATTATTATTATTATTATTATTATTATTATTATTATTGCCATGGACTGACTTCTGTAATGTAGTTTATGTGGAGCTGCCCTTGACGGTTCAGAAGCTGTAGCTGGTGCAGAAAGCCGCAGCCTGTTGGTGGGAGCCAGCAGGGGGAAATCATATACAAAACCAAATTTGCACTGACTGCACTGGCTGCTTGTGAGATTCCATATCCAATTCAAGATGCCACTTTGTACTTTTAAAGCCTTTCATGGACAAGCACTGCAATGCCTTGGAGAGAGCCTCTGCCCAAACACATTTGCAATTTAAGAAGACGGAGAGCCCCACTTCGCAATGCTTCCATTTGGGGAATGAGCTTGTCATATCTAGGGATGAGTGCTTTCTTGATGTTTATCCTAGTTCTGTGGAATGACCTCTCCCAAGAGGTTTGCTTCTGTCTTTTTACATTTCATTTTCAGGTGCTTAAGTAAAGCTGAAATGGCACATTATTCAAAAACATGTGATTCTTTCAGCTGCATTTATTTAACCCAGAGCAGCCTAAATAGGTTGCAAGTTGAGGCAGAAGAAAAGCATGCAGAGATGGGATCCTTAAAGGCAGTGGCGGCTGGTACTCATAGGGCAGGATTGGTGACGCCAGAGCCAATGACAGGCACAGGTAACAAATTCTAATTTTGTCCCCCTTTGAATTTTACAAAGGCAACAGTGAGATTAAGGTTCCCCCTCCAGAACTGGCTGCAAATATGAAGTGTCCCATTCATCCTAATGGACCAGCCTCTATGACTTAGAACCTTCCCTCTCCAGTCACTTTCCAGCTCAGAATCACTCTCTGCAAATTGCTTTTTTTTCACCTGTGAGGGTAGAGTAGGAACAGGGTCTACATTCCTGCAGTGGCGTAGCGTGGGGGGTGCAGGGGGGGCCGGCCGCACCGGGCGCAACATCTGGGGTTAGGGCAAATCCATTGGTTAGGGGGCGCAAATCCACGGGTTAGGGGGCGCAAATTACTTGCCTTGCCCCGGGTGCTGACAACCCACGCTACGCCACTGCATTCCTGTATCCCCCCACCCCAAGTGTAAAAGTGCTGCTGGCTGGGGCAAGGTGAAGATTTATAAAGCTGAAACTAACTGAAGTTTGAGCAGCCTCTCCTCTAGAGCCAGCTCTGGATTTGAGGAAGCCCAGGCAAAGTGTCCTCTGAGAGGCGCCCTCCTTTGTAAGTGGGCCTCAAGAGGCTCACCTGGCTCTGGTGAGCTGGCTCTATCCACCATTTAAATCTCCCACAGTTACACAGAGCAATGTTAGGTCAGGGGCATTGTGGGAAATTAAGATGGTGGCTTGATGCAGAGACTGACATTGCTTGGGATGCCAGGAGAGAGAGAGAGAGAGAGGGGGGGGGGGGGAATTACTGGGGATTCGGAGTACTGTAGTTCCTTTCTAAACAACAGGGTCCGTGGCAGCTGATTTTCACCTATTTTCTGCTCAGAAACAGCCTTCCTAAGGCTGAAACAATGGCAACAAAAAAAAGAGAGAATCACAGAACTCTGCTTAACATGGAGTTAGAACTTAAAGCTCGTCTGTTTAGGAAAAAGCTTTTACAAGGACCTGTGGCTGGTGGTTAGTTAATACTGCTGGCTTTCTAACGGATGCACTTTGATTGTTGCTTTCTTTTATGTCTGTGTCTATTTTGTATATTTTTGTGTGGGGGAAAGATGTACTGAGTAATTCTAGGAAGCACAGAACAGGCATGTTTTAAATCAGGGATGGGGAACCTCTGGCCCCACAGATGTTTCTGACCTGCAACTCCCATCATCCCTTGCCACAAGCCATACTGGCAGGGGGCTGATGGGAGATGGAGTCCAACCGCATCTGTAGAATCACAACTTCCCCATCCTCGATTTAAGAAATAACAGTGCAAGGCAGCTAGCGTGCTGTTGGTGCTAAAATGAACAGCAACCAAAGTGTTATTGGCCTAGTATGATCCTAAAACAGAAATAGTTAATTCTTCATCTTTTCTGTGTTGCAATATTACTTTCTTGTTTCTTTTTCTTTTTTTAAAAAACTATTTTCTTTCACTGTAAAATAACATCATAGTTTAAACATTTCCCTTTCGCTCTCTCATTTTATTCATCGTGTGACCTGTTCTTGCTTAACTTTCGTGCTGTTCAGATGTTCTACTAAGTGTGCATAGCTGTAAGAATTAAATCTCTGCAGGGTTAGTTTCACTTTCACATACCCCTTTTGCATCGGTCACGCCAGGTTTTGAGTTAAACTTCACTGTCTTTAAACGTGCTCTCTCTTTTCTTTCGACCCTGGAAAGAGAGGGAGAAGGAAGAGATAGGTAAAAAACAATAAAAAACCTATTTAAATCACACCATGCCATTCTTGCACCAACCTGAGAACTCAAATCTTGAACCTTCAAGGCACTTTAATATTTGCGTATATAAAAGGAAAAATATTGCCATACCTGCATGGCAGATTCCTAAGTCACCTCTATCCAACACAGAGGATGCACAACCTATATCTATATATACAGATCTATATATGAAATATGGCACAAGGAGAAGGGGACGACAGAGGACAAGATGGTTGGACGGTGTTCTTGAAGCTACAAACATGAGTCTGACCAAACTGCGGGAGGCAGTAGAAGACAGGAGTGCCTGGCGTGCTCTGGTCCATGGGGTCACGAAGAGTCGGACACGACTAAACGACTAAACAACAACAATATATGAATAACACTGTTCATTTTGGTTTGTCTCATTTTCTTAGTTTAAATCTTAGGTTTAGTTAGCTCCATTTTCCCCATTTGTTTGTGATTTTTTTTAAAAAGGAAATTCTGACAAAACTGCTTATCTTTTTAGTACATATTATTCCTAACATGCATTTTTTTTTGTCTAATAGAAACATTTTCTGCAAACCATTTCCCTTGATAATTTTGCACATCCAGAGATGCGCAAATTTCAAATGAGAGTTGAGTTTTGGTTTGCATATTGGCTATTTATTTATTTTTGTCCATGGGAGGAAGTTTAAAACCACGATGGGTTAATTTTTGTAGAGGAAAATGCTCTTCAACAAGCAATAAAACAAATGCTTCTATTTCGATGTTACTAGGGTGTTTTTTTTTAAAAAAACTGCCAGCTGCAATGCACTAAACTCAGGTTACTATAGATACAGATGAACTTTGGAATAAATGATCCCCCCTCATGAAAAAAAGCAGTATTTACACATGGAAAAGGATTAAAGCCGACTTCATAAAACTTAGGGAAGTGCTTGGTGAGATCCCATGGACAGTAATACTAAAAGGAAAGGGAGTTCATGATGGCTGGGAGTTTGTTAAGAGGGAGATAGTAAAAGCACAACTTCAGGCAATACCAATGAGACGGAAACATGGAAGGTGCCTAAAGAAGCCAGGGTGGCTATCTAAAGAACTTTTAACTGAGTTAAGATTAAAAAAGGATGTGTACAAAAAATGGAAAAGGGGGGAAACCACCAAAGAGGAATTCAAACAAATAGCCAGCACGTGTAGACACAAAGTCAGAAAAGCTAAAGCACAGAATGAACTCAGGCTTGCTAGAGAGGTTAAAAGCAACAAAAAAGGCTTTTATGGGTATGTTCGTAGCAAAAGGAAGAACAAAGAAACAGTGGGGTCACTCAGAGGAGAAGATGGTGAAATGCAAACAGGGGACACAGAAAGGGCTGAACTCCTCAATGCCTTCTTTGCCTCAGTCTTCTCCGATAAAGAAAACAATGCCCGACCTGAAGAATTTGGAGCAAATGATTCAGCAGAGGAAACACAGCCCAGAATAACTAAGGAGATAGTACAAGAATACTTGGCTAGTCTAGATGTATTCAAGTCTCCAGGGCCAGATGAACTGCATCCAAGAGTATTAAAAGAACTGGCAGATGTGATTTCAGAACCACTGGCAGTCATCTTTGAGAATTCCTGGAGAACAGGCGAAGTCCCGGCAGACTGGAGGAGGGCAAATGTTGTCCCTATTTTCAAAAAGGGGAAAAGAGAGGACCCAAATAATTACCGCCCAGTCAGTCTGACATCAATACCAGGGAAGATTCTGGAGCAGATCATTAAGCAAACAGTCTGTGAGCACCTAGAAAGGAATGCTGTGATCACCAATAGTCAGCATGGATTTCTGAAAAATAAGTCATGTCAGACTAACCTGATCTCGTTTTTTGACAGAATTACAAGCCTGGTAGATGAAGGGAACGCAGTGGATGTAGCCTACCTTGATTTCAGCAAGGCATTTGACAAGGTGCCCCATGATATTCTTGTAAAGAAGCTGGTAAAATGCGGTCTTGACTATGCTACCACTCAGTGGATTTGTAACTGGCTGACTGACCGAACCCAAAGGGTGCTCATCAATGGTTCCTCTTCATCCTGGAGAAGAGTGACTAGTGGGGTGCCACAGGGTTCTGTCTTGGGCCCGGTCTTATTCAACATCTTTATCAACGACTTGGATGATGGACTCAAGGGCATCCTGATCAAATTTGCAGATGACACCAAACTGGGAGGGGTGGCTAACACCCCAGAGGACAGGATCACACTTCAAAACGACCTTGACAGATTAGAGAACTGGGCCAAAACAAACAAGATGAATTTTAACAGGGAGAAATGTAAAGTATTGCACTTGGGCAAAAAAAATGAGAGGCACAAATACAAGATGGGTGACACCTGGCTTGAGAGCACTACATGTGAAAAGGATCTAGGAGTCTTGGTTGACCACAAACTTGACATGAGCCAACAGTGTGACGCGGCAGCTAAAAAAGCCAATGCAATTCTGGGCTGCATCAATAGGAGTATAGCATCTAGATCAAGGGAAGTAATAGTGCCACTGTATTCTGCTCTGGTCAGACCTCACCTGGAGTACTGTGTCCAGTTCTGGGCACCACAGTTCAAGAAGGACATTGACAAACTGGAACGTGTCCAGAGGAGGGCAACCAAAATGGTCAAAGGCCTGGAAACGATGCCTTATGAGGAACGGCTAAGGGAGCTGGGCATGTTTAGCCTGGAGAAGAGGAGGTTAAGGGGTGATATGATAGCCATGTTCAAATATATAAAAGGATGTCACATAGAGGAGGGAGAAAGGTTGTTTTCTGCTGCTCCAGAGAAGCGGACACGGAGCAATGGATCCAAACTACAAGAAAGAAGATTCCACCTAAACATTAGGAAGAACTTCCTGACAGTAAGAGCTGTTCGACAGTGGAATTTGCTGCCAAGGAGTGTGGTGGAGTCTCCTTCTTTGGAGGTCTTTAAGCAGAGGCTTGACAACCATATGTCAGGAGTGCTCTGATGGTGTTTCCTGCTTGGCAGGGGGTTGGACTCGATGGCCCTTGTGGTCTCTTCCAACTCTATGATTCTATGATTCTATGATTCTATGAAATGCGACTTTCATATTTGATGTGTGATCTTCGAGCCACAGGAAAAACTGTTAATTTTCAATCTGCAGATGAAACTCTGTATTAGAAGGGAAGGGGGCACTGAGAGGGAATGAAGACTTGAGGCTGTGTAATCTCCTAAATGGAAAAAAGCAGTGCCTACTGAGAAAAAGAAGTAGCTCACAGCTAAATACAGCTTTTTAATTATTATTACAGGCTAATGCTAATTTTCTCTCTCTGCTACCTTCTCAAGCTGCTTCATTTTATTTTGAAATGTGTTCCATGCCTACAATCTAAAAGCGTGTGTTTGATAACTGCTTTGGAATAAGCTTCCAGGTTAAGGTAACCCTGCCAGGTTCAAGGAAAGGGTGCCAACTTTTTGCATTGGAAATGTTATCTGTTTCCTGTTCAAAGCTAGCTGTTGCAGCAGCTCTTATGACCTGGCAATAGAAAAGGGTTAGCTCTCTCAAGCTCACCGTTGATAGACCTAGAACCCTTCTTCTGTGCACACTTCCTCTGAGCACACTGGGAGTGGCTGCCGGGACCATATAACACTGGTCCTAAAAAATATTCACAGGCTCCCTATATGTTTCCAAGCACAATTCAAAGTGTTGGTGCTGACCTTTAAAGCCCTAAACGGCCTCAGCCCAGTATGCCTGAAGGAGCGTCTCCACTCCCATCATTCAACCCAGACACTGAGGTCGACCTCCCAGGGTCTTCTGGCGGATCCCTCACTGCGAGAAGTGAAATGGCAGGCAGAGGGCCTTCTCTGTGGTGGCGCCCTCCCTGTGGAACGCCCTCCCTTCAGATGTCAAGGAGATAAAGAACTATACAACTTTTAGAAGACATCTGAAGGCAACCCTGTATCGGGAACTTTTAAAATGTTTTTTATTATGTTTTTATATGTGCTGGAGGCTGCCAAGAGTGGGGAAACCCAGCCAGATGGGCAGGGTATAAATAATAATAAAATTATTATTTTTATCATTACTTGAATTTTTTGCCTGGACACATCTCGATACTTTCCCTATGCAATGCAATGGAGTGAGGTTGCTCTATTACACTGCACAGGGATAATCATATAATTGTAGAGTTGGAAGGAACCACACGAGTGATTTGGTCCACTACCTGCAACGCATAAATCTTTTGCCCAGTGGCGTAGCGTGGGGGGTGCAGGGGGGCGGGCCGCACCGGGCGCAACATCTGGGGTTAGGGCAAATCCATGGGTTAGGGGGCGCAAATCCATGGGTTAGGGGACGCAAATCCACGGGTTAGGGGGCGCAAATTACTTGCCTTGCCCCGGGTGCTGACAACCCACGCTACGCCACTGCTTTTGCCCAATGTGCAACCCTGAGATTAAGAGTCTTGTGCTCTACTGACTGGGCTATCCTCTGGATCATTTTAAGAATTGCAAGGGCAAAACCTTAGGTCTGTGGTGTGTGTATGCATGTGCCTTTGGCTTCCTCCGCCCTCTCCCAGATTTTGCACCCTCCTGGCATCTCTTACAATTGACCATATACAATGGAATGAAGCAACATCACTCCATTTACATTGCATGTGAAGTGTGGGTGTGCATCTGAATCCAAGGGTTTGGAGGCAAGCTGGGTCTTCTGCAGGGGGGTGGTTTTCTCCCCTTACCCTCAGGCTTTGTCCCTGTACCTTTTAATTCTGAATGTATGCAATGTGATGAAGTGATGTTGCTCTGTTACATTACATAGGAATATATTAATTTTTTTAAAAAAAATATGTATCTAATACAATTATTTATATCCTTTCAGGATACAATTTTTTTCAAAGCAGTGTCTTAAGAGGGATTAGGTAAAGGTAAAGGGACCCCTGACCATTAGGTCCAGTCGTGGCCGACTCTGGGGTTGCGGCGCTCATCTCGCTTTATTGGTTGAGGGAGCCGGCGTATAGCTTCTGGGTCATGTGGCCAGCATGACTAAGCTGCTTCCAGTGAACCAGAGCAGCGCACGGAAACGCCGTTTACCTTCCCACCAGAGTGGTACCTATTTATCTACTTGCACTTTGACGTGCTTTCAAACTGCTAGGTTGGCAGGAGCAGGGACCGAGCAATGGGAGCTCACCCCGTTGCGGGGATTTGAACCACCGACCTTCTGATCGGCAAGCCCTAGGCTCCGTGGTTTAACCCACAGTGCAACCCACGTCCCTTTAAGAGGCATTAGGCTTCTCTTAAAAATAAACAAAACCCCTATAAGCAATATATTATATTGCTACAGCTCATTTTGCCATGACCTGATGATTATTGGCTTGTGGTAGCACGAAGGTGGGCCTTTTTCTCTGGTGGCACCTGCTGAAATACAGGAAGCGCCATCAAGATTGGCATTCTGCCGGCTCTTGAAGACACATTTGTTTAGATAATAATTCCTTAACTCCTCACTTGCATCTTTTGCTTTGGTGGTTGTTTTAACTGTTATGCTGTTTTAATGGGCTTGTTTATTATATACTGTAATAGATTAAGATCTGGTGAAGTACAATAACAACCTTGTAAAATATACAGTTTTAGGTTTTCCCCCTCCCTCCCTTTGTTTTCTCTTCTGCACGGGTTCTGTTTCCCTTTCTCTCTTTCTCTTTTTTGTTTGTGTCTCACCATGTTTGGTGCACATATAGTTATGTCCATTTCGAACTTTCAATAAAGATGTTACAAAAAAAGAAAGAAAGATTGGATTTACCCTCTGTTATTTTGCCGTTGGCTTTTATTTGCTTGTGAACCACCTTGATATTTCTTCTTGAAATGAAAGACGGTATAAATTCTTTTAATATTACTACTACTAGCAGTAGTGGTAGTAGAGGTGTTGCTTAGCAACCAGCTTTTGCCAGGTAATACACACTCTAATTGGCTGCGTCATTCTGAGGGAGTTTCCTCCTGTATTTTTGGTTGCGTGTATCCCTGCTATGGACTAGGCCTAAACTACGAAGAAAGACATAAACATCTCTGTTTATTTTTCCTCAAGTTATAAGCTTTTCATGTTCAATTCACTCCATAAAGTATTATCAGAATTTCTTCTTTCCATGTGTGTTATTTAAGTGACTTTGCTATCAAAGGGCAATGTGAGAAATTTAAAACAATGGGCAGAACTCCTAGACTCAGCTTCCCACCATGGCAGTCCAGATGGGTTCTTTAGGGATTGGTAAGACTCTAATACCTACCCAAGGATGCTGAATGTTGACTTGTAGGTTATGCTTCTAACATACTCGCTTCTAGATGTACCAAGTTTTAAAAGCCTTGTTATTTTCCTCCTCTCTTTTTAAATGCCAGAAGTACACAGAGGGAAATGTCCTTTATAAATAATTTTCAAGGGCAAGGAACTAGCAGCTCTGCCCACTGCAAAAACCCCTCTGGACACAGAAGTCATGTTACATCTTGTTATTCTGCCTGGATTGTCAGTAGGACATGTTTATCCACTCGACTGGGTTTTCCTTTTAGATAGTAAACGCAAAGCAAAATACTTTTTTTCAGCATCCCTCAAGATTTTAATCCTAGCTCTTTAACATACGAATGGGTTTGTTAGCTTTATCTGAAGTGAGTGCTTTTAGCAGGCTTCCAAACTCAAAGGGAAAAGATAAAGATATGATATAAAATTGATATGCACAAATGCATAGCCTTCTTCATTTCTGCTTCTCCCTCTTGGAAATAGAAGGAGTGCCCTCAGTTGACATAATGATGTCTAAGAAAGAAAGAAAGAAAAAACCACCCTACACTTTGCAAACATCTCTGAATGTTATTTTCCTCTTTCTTACAGTGGGAATTGTTTTATCCCACGATGACCTTGGTTATATTTTAACTCAGATTTGCTTTTTGGAAAGACATAATTAACTGACCTGATTTCAGAATGGATGCATACTTAGTTCTATGTATAAGTTTATAAACCTTTGAGTAAAGTTTGAAGAAGCTCCCACCATCATTTTATCATAGTGCTATTCATGGAACTAGAGGGGCGTGGGTGGAGCTGTGGGCTAAACCACAGAGCCTAGGATTTGCCAATCAGAAGGTCGGTGGTTCGAATCCCCATGACGGGGTGAGCTCCCGTTGCTCAGTCCCTGCTCCTGCCAACCTAGCAGTTCGAAAGCATGTCAAAGTGCAAGTAGATAAATAGGTACCGCTCCGGCAGGAAGGTAAACGGCGTTTCCGTGCACTGCTCTGGTTCACCGGAAGCAGCTTAGTCATGCTGGCCACATGACCCAGAAGCTGTACGCCAGCTCCCTCGGCCAGTAAAGCGAGATGAGCACCGCAACCCCAGAGTCGGCCATGACTGGACCTAATGGTCAGGGGTCCCTTTACCTTTATTCATGGAACTAGCTGAACAACAAAGAAAGCTTTCATACTGAGAAAGACATTGGACCACTTAGCTCACTATGGTCTACACAGACTGGAGCTCTCCCATACTGGAGTCTTTCCCAGCCCGAACTGGAGACACCAGGGATTGAACCAGCGACCTTCCACTTGCAAAGCAGTGCTCTGAGCTACAGCCCTTTCCCAGCTGTTTTATGCAGAGTCACCACATCACATAATTGACCCAGACTAGTACTGATAGCTCTGACTGACAACAGCTTTTTCAAGGACCTCTCACTGGTTGAAATGTAACACAGGGCACATCAAGATTTCCACCAGGGGTGGAGAATCTGTGGCTCTCAAAATGCTTTTGGTCTCCAACTTCCTTCAGCCCCAGTCAGCACGGGGTGAAACGGGAGAGTGCGTACCTCTGCCAAAGCCTCATTTACCAGCTGTAGACACAGCTGCACCTGCAGATTCCAGTGAGATATCACGAAAGGCCTGCAAGATCTTGCCTCAGCAAAGAAGAAGAAGAAGAAGAAGAAGAAGAAGAAGAAGAAGAAGAGTTTGAATTCGATATCCCTAAGGAGTCTGTGGTGTAATGCCAGTGTGGTGTAGTGGTTAAGAGCGGTGGACTCGTAATCTGGTGAACCGGGTTCGCTTCCTCGCTCCTCCACATGCAGCTGCTGGGTGACCTTGGGCCAGTCACACTTCTCTGAAGTCCCTCAGCCCCACTCACCTCACAGAGTGCTTGTTGTGGGGGAGGAAGGGAAAGGAGATTGTTAGCTGCTTTGAGACTCCTTAGGGATATCCACTTCAAACTCTTCTTCTTCTTCTTCTTCTTCTTCTTCTTCTTCTTCTTCTTCTTCTTCTTCTTCTTCTTCTTCTTGAAACACAATTAGTAAAGGAAAAAGGAACCTCGCACCTTAACATGCTCAATTGTTTCCTCTTCTCTTTTGTTGAATCGTTGGAATACTCTTGTTAGTCTTGTTTGGGAAACATTTAATAAAATAAAAATAAAATAAATGAAGTGTGTGTGTGATGGGGGGAGGAAGCAATCACACACAATATCTATTACCTCCTTTTGCTGGGGATAACTCCCATCTCTTCGCTGTCTCCCTCCAGCATCACTCGTCTCGCCTGCCACCATTCATCATCAGATGCGTTGATAACGTGCAGGATGTCCCCATATTTGAAGCTGAGTCCTTGGCTGGGGAGGCCACTGTCCTTGCTTTTGTCGTAGTCAAACATGGCTCTGGCAGGGGAAGAGAAAGACACAAACAGGAGCTGATTATATTGATCATGGCAGCCTTTAACCAGCCACCTCCTCCTTTATTCAGTGACCTTACTTTAATTGCATTTTTAAGCCGGCCACTTTCAGGGGAGATTCGTCTTAAGCTGTCGGAGGGGGGAGCTACATTTCCGCCCCATCTGGTAAAGCTGTGTGCATGCACGAGAAAGACCTTTTAAAAAACAGCAGCATCTGCATGTAAAGGAAGCTCTGCTTTTCGTTACTCAATGACATCTTCAGATCTCTCATAACACGCGCACATACACGTATATACGGAGTTGATATTGTTCTTCTTAAAGTTATGATATTAGAGGAATGTCCTCCCTCTCTTTCATAATGCTAGAACTCAATACGATACAATATCTTTATTGTCATTGTCCCATACAGAACAACAAAACTGAAAAATCTACATAAGACATTCAAAAACCAACAAGCCTGCTATCCCAACCTGGTTAGCCCCCTAAAAACTCTGATACCCCATTTTTAAATACAATATATTCCCATAGAGACTCCTTACACTGCGTATAAAACCAAAATCACATTTGGGTAGAAGCTGTTTCTCAGGCGGCTAGTCCTTGTCTTTATAACCCTGTACCTTCTTCCAGAAGGCAGAAGCTGAAAGAGATCATTTCCGGGGTACGCACTATCCTGCGCTATCTCTGCAGATTTCTTATGGCACCTCAATTTTTCTTATGGAATCGCCTTGATTTGCCTTGTGACTTGGGGCACACATATACCTAGCTGATGCATACAGACCCTCCAAGTGCCCCTATTTCCCAGGGACGTCCCTGATTTAGAGAAGCCAGCCCAGTTTCTGGTTGGATCCCAGAATGCCCCACTTTCCCTTAGGATCCAAACTACAAGAATGTTCCACCTAAACATTAGGAAGAACTTCCTGACAGTAAGAGCTGTTCGACAGTGGAATTTGCTGCCAAGGAGTGTGGTGGAATCTCCTTCTTTGGAGGTCTTTAAGCAGAGGCTTGACAACCATATGTCAGGAGTGCTCTGATGGTGTTTCCTGCTTGGCAGGGGGTTGGACTCGATGGCCCTTGTGGTCTCTTCCAACTCTATGATTCTATGATTCTATGTCCCTATTTTCATTGGATAAATGTTGGAGGGTATGGAGTTATCCAACCCTCGAACCATCTGAAGGCAATCCTGTACAGAGAAGTTTTTAAATGCTAAATGTTTCATTATTTTATTATATATGTTGGAAGCTGCCCAGAGTGGCTGGGGCAACCCAATAAATAGCAAAATTATCATTATGGAATGGGATGTCTCTATTTTCATCAGAGAAATGTTGGCGGTTATATAGCCCAGTCATATGGGTTGCTTGGCTTTTTCCCATCCAGTTGCCTGTTCAATGGGGTGCTGATTATTCTCTGTCTGTCTGTCTGTCTGTCTGTCTCTCTCTCTCTCTCTCTCTCTCTCTCTCTCACACACACACAGCACGAAGCATAGCAGAGCTCTGAAGGTTTGCAACATGGAAAGATGGCTCCCAGAAGGTTTGTGTTCATGTGCCTTCGTCTCTCCTCATCAGAACGAAAGGCCTGAATGTCTTTGCAGCAGAGCAATTTTTATGCAAACAATTATGCAAAATTAATCACCCCGTCCGTTGTCATCCAGTCACACAGAGCTCTTGTGGCATCATTAAGGGCAGAGAAAAAACACAGCGGGCTACTCAGCGCTAATGAAACCAGCATTTGCAAAATGGTCATTATCGCAGCCATTGCTGCTTTGTGGCTTATGGCATTTGTAAGAGAAAATAATTTTTAAAGCCGCGGGAGCATCCATCTAGGATCAAATTAGGCAAGGAAGGAAAAAGCTGTTCTTGGGGTGTCTTTTCAGAGCAAAGCTATGCTTCTGAATTCTGCCTTTTTAGAGAGAGAGAGAGAGAGAGAGAGAGAGAGAGAGAGAGAGAGAGAAAGGAAGGAAGGAGTGTTACATGGCCCAGCTGAGTGGCCCAGCCTATGCCATTCAGTATGCCATGATAACAAAAAAGGGTTTAAAGAAAAACATTTAAGGAATTGTTAAATCAGCATTAGTCGAGAGTTCTTCATGTTTATATATGCTTTGGACCAGGCATAGGCAAACTCAGCCTTCCAGATGTTTTGGGACTACAACTCCCATCATCCCTAGCTAACAGGACCAGTGGTCAGGGATGATGGGAATTGTAGTCCCAAAACATCTGGAGGGCTGAGTTTGCCTATGCCTGCGTGGGACTGTTTATCTTAATCCCCTAGCTCCAAAATGGAAGAGCAGTCTGTAGCTTACTGGGCTTCCAGAAATCTGATGGTACCATCCAGAGAATCTGGAAGACATGGTGAAGGGCCACAGCTCAGTGGTAGAGGATTTGTTTTGCATGTAGAAGATCCCAGCTTCAGTTCCCAGCATCTTCAGAGGTAGGGCTGGAAAGACCAGTATCTAAAACTCGGGAGCATCACTGCCCGTCAGTGTAGACATTACTGAACAGCCTTTTCTTGCTAAGGAAGGTGTTCTGGACCCCTGATAATTTTAGTTGCTCTTTTCAGGACTGTCCCTCTATTAAGAGACATTGATCCACCAAGTCAATAGGAGGACATAGGACCGTAGAAAATAGCAAGTTGTGTTCTGGAAGTGGCTTTTCATACAGGTTTCTCCCCCAGGCTGACCAGAGATTGAACCTGGGATTATTTGTAAAAGCATGTGCTCTACCATGAAGTTACATCCCTTCCCTAAATTAACAGGTCATCTAGAAGCAACCTGTTAATGCAGGAGGGGCCTTGAACATCTAGACCAGGCTTCCTCAAACTCAGCCCTCCAGATGTTTTGAGACTACAATTCCCAACATTCCTGACCACTGGTCCTGCTAATAATAATAATAATAATAATAATAATAATAATAATAATTTATTATTTATACCCTGCCCATCTGGCTGGGTTTCCCCAGCCACTCTGGGTGGCTTCCAACAGAATATTAAAATACAATAACCTATTAAACATTAAAAGCTTCCCTAAACATGGCTGCCTTCATATGAAAAGTCTGGTAGTTGTTTTATTTCTTTGACATCTGGTGGGAGGGCGTTCCACAGGGTGGGCGCCACTACCAAGAAGGCCCTTTGCCTGGTTCCCTGTAACTTGGCTTCTTGCAGCGAGGGAACCACCAGAAGGCCCTCGGCGCTGGACCTCAGTGTCCAGGTAGAACAATGGGGGTGGAGACGCTCCTTCAGGTATACTGGACCGAGGCTGTTTAGGGCTTTAAAGGTCAGCACCAACACTTTGAATTGTGCTCAGAAACGTAGTGGGAGCCAGTGTAGGTCATTCAAGACCGATGTTATATGGTCTCGGCAGCCGCTCCCAGTCACCAGTCTAGCTGCCGCATTCTGGATTAGTTGTAGTTTCTGGGTCACCTTCAAAGGTAGCCCCACATAGAGCACATTGCAGTAGTCCAAGCGGGAGATAACTAGAGCATGCACCACTCTGGTGAGGCAGTCTGCAGGCAAGTAGGGTCTCAGCCTGCATTCCAGATGGAGCTGATAAACAGCTGCTAGCCAGGGCTCATGGGAGTTGTAGGCTAAAAACATCTGGAGGGCTGAGTTTTGAGGAAGCCTGATCTAGACAGCCTTTCTTGGAGATGCCAGGAATCAAACCTGTGGCCTTTCACATTCAAAAGTGGGTGGAGTCAGAGCAATAAGTGGGTGGAGTTTGCTGCACTACAGGGTTGCATTGATCTCTCTGGGTGTCTGTCAGTCTCTCTGCTTCCTCATCCTTCTCTTTGACACTCCATCTCTGCGGGTCTCTTGGGCAAATTTCCCCACCCCAGATGTGCAAAGTATTCCAATGATTGCTGCACCATAGACTTATACAAGGGCATTTCAGACCTGGCTGTTTTTTTATTTTATATCACACTCAGTCAGAACTGAGCACCGTACGCCAAACGAGGTCTCTCAGTCACACTCAGCAAAGGCTTCATTTCGCCATGATTGGCTTTACGACTGATGAACATGGATGGCAACATCTGGCGCTGACTTTTGCACATTGGTTGGGGATATTATATGCACAGCTAATTAAAGGAAGATTAGAGATCCAAAGCGGGCGAACTACTGAACAAATGTTTCAAGTGACTGAAAGGTTCTGTTGCCATCATGAGTGGTAAAGACTGATTAGAGAGAAATAAAAGGTTCATTAAAGAGAAAAACGGAGGGAAGAAACATAGCTGAAAGGATGTTACACAGGAGGAACGGGTATAACTTCTGCCTGAAACATTAGAAATTCTCTAATTAGAGCATACAGGGCTAGATGGACCAATAATCTAACATGATATAAGTTCGCACGATTTATCAACAAATGAGGCCTATGAGAGATGCTAGTGGTGCCTGTTTAAAGTGGTGTTTAAGGTTCCCTCTTCTTTCAAAACTATTTCATTATGTATACCCCAGAAGCTTTCTCGGGAAATTGGTATACAGGCTTGGTTAAATGAATATATGAATCACTTCCCACAAGAAAAAGCTCACAACCATTTTCAAGAAGAATAAAATACAGTAATGAAAATACATAACCATATTAAAAGCACAGAGTAAAAAACACTTGCTCATTGGTGCTACCCAACCAACCTAGGAATTTTTTTTAAAAAAGGTTTTCTTAGTGTCAAAACCATGACAGCATGAGGTCCGGAGGGTGGCAACGTGAGAACGGGGCCTTCTCTGCAGTGGCTCCCCTTCTATGGAATGCTCTCCCCAGGGAAGTTCGCCTGGCACCTTCATTATATACCTTTAGGAGCCAGGCAAAAATGTTCCTTTTTAAGCAGGCCTTTGGTTGATCTTATTGACATCCAACACCCTTTTAGAATGTGGCTTTTGGGGTGGGGGTTATTGGGTTATTTCTTTTGGTTTGATTTTATATGTTGTGGTCTTGCTGTGAACCACCCTGAGGCCTTTGGGTATACGGTGGTGTATAAGTTGAATTAATGATGATGATGATGATGATGACGACGACGACAAGGTTGGTTCCAGGCATGTGTCCCCTATACTGAAGACAAGAACCATTGCCCTCCTTCGTACTGGTTTCAAAGAACAGCATTTCATCATGTGGCATCATTCTGCTCCTGCCCTCGGGCCATAGAGAGGCATGGAAAGAAAGAAAGGAGACTGCCAGAAGCCAGAACTATTGATACAACCAGATACAGTGGTACCTCGGGTTACAGTCACTTCAGGTTACAGACGCTTCAGGTTACAGACTCAGCTAACCCAGAAACAGTACCTCGGGTTAAGAACTTTGCTTCAGGATGAGAACAGAAATTGCGTGGCGGCAGCAGGAGGCCCCATTAGCTAAAGTGGTGCTTCATGTTAAGAACAGTTTCAGGTTAAGAACGGACCTCCAGAACTAATTAACCCGAGGTACCACTGTACAAGAAAAATTCCATTGGCACTCAGCAGCTGAGTTTGCTATTAGAGGGCGTAACATGGGCATCCTTGAGTCCTGGGCTTGTATTGAAAATAGCAAACTTGTTCCATTAGTGAAAGGAACCTTCTCCCATCTCCCCCCACTCACGTGCACCCTATATCTATTAGGGTGTCCCCCCAATCCCCTGGAGCAGATTTGGAAAGTGGGATACGTGCGGGGGGGGGGGCAGCATACTGTACACCATTTCTCTGCTGAAAATAGTGACATCCTATTCCTTACCCTCCAACATTTCTCCGATGAAAATGGGGAAATCCTAACTAAAAGCTGGTCATTCCAGTGTCAAATCAAAAACCGGGATGGCTTCTGTGAATCTGGGACAGTCCCTGGAAAATAGGGACACTTGGAGGGTCTCTGGGAGGAGGGGGGAAATTTCCACTGCACAAGCATAAATCCTTGCACTAACAGAACGAAAGCACTGGACACTGGTTTGTATGCACAGAGCAAACAGGAAAAGGAGGCAGAAAAAGAGATACTTTTGTGCTTGCCCCTTGCTGCCAGGCATGTTGGAAATCAGTTGAGTTTGGAAATGCAAAATGTAAATCTCTACTGGAAATGAACGCCTTCCTCAGGGTCTGGCTGCAAGGTGGAGATATTAAGTAAGAACAACCCAGCAACAGCTGCTGATTGTCATCACAGTGGTTAAAAATAAGTGTATATTTAGATTCCCAGTCCTTATTTAGGAAAGGAGGGAAAGGAACGATAATCATAAAACAACATCTTCCCCAGCCCCCAACATTTTGAGAGCTTAGTACTCAATGTCCATAAAAAAGAGAAACTTTCCATTTGATTTAGAAAAACACAAAAGACTGAAGATCCCTACATCCTACAAACATGGGCAACTTTAATCATTTATATCACAATGGCTTCCTTGTGGAAGGTCAACATTTTGGAAAAAAATAGAGACATATGTGAAATCATTAAGCATGCCAATACTTGCAACTGGCCAAAAGGGTTAACTTATATAAAACATGTGCTGAGGTCAGCTCTCATTTGGAAAGCCAGCTTCTTATCATTTATTCTGAATGTGATTGTTTGTGTCCAGAACTACATAATTTTGTAATAATAATAATAATAATAATAATAATAATAATAATAATAATAATATCATTTATACCCAACTCATCTGGTTGGGTTTCCCCAGCCACTCTGGGCGGCTCCCAACAGAATCTTAAAAACACGATAAAACATCAAACATTAAAAGCTTCCCTAAACAGGGCCGCCTTCAGATGTCTTCCAAAAGTCAGATAGTTGTTTATTTCATTGACATCTGATGGGAAGGCACTCCACAGGGCAGGCACCACCACCGAGAAGGCCCTCTGCCTGGTGTATGCCAACTGCTTAAAATGTCAACCACCCAATATGGAGCCCCATCACTGGCATGGAAAGCCATTGCCTGGGGGAGTACACAGCACTGTGATGTCAGGACACCGAGTAAGCTGTCTTGCGTGTAACGGAGTAGCAAGAAGAATTTAAATGTGTGGTTGTTATTTGTGGCTACAGACAAGCTATTTAGATTGAGAGGCCATGTTTTTCCCCCATGTTTATTAAGGAACTATGGAACTAGCCATGGTCCTGAAACCCATGGCTAAAGATAAGAATGTAAGAAAATTACCATAGGAAGATAGGAAGCTGCTTTATGCTGAGATAGACTGTTGGTTCATCTAGTTCAGTACTGGCTACACTGATGGGCAGAGAATTTTTGCTAGTCCTACCTGGAGATGCCAAGGATGGAGAATGGGACGCTGCATACAAAACAGATGCTTCAACACTGAGCCCTGCTGGTTCAGACCAAATCCAGCATTCTGCTTATAGATTTCTAAAATATCAAGCATTTCAGAAATGCCTTTAAATAAATAAGCAAACAAGCCCACCAGAAGGACATGAAAGGGACAGTCCTCTCTTGCTTTTTTCATGGCTAGTAGCCACTGATAGTCTTAGTAAAGGTACAGGGACCCCTGACCATTAAATCCAGTTGCAGACAACTCTGGGGTTGCAGCGCTCATCTTGCTTTACTGGCCAAGGGAGCTGGCATTTGTCTGCAGACAGCTTCCAGGTCATATGGCCAGCATGACTAAGCCACTTCTGGTGAACCAGAGCAGCACCTGGAAATACTGTTTACCTTCCCGCCAGAGCAGTACCTATTTATCTACTTGCACTTGATGTGCTTTCAAACTGCTAGGTTGGCAGGAGCTGGGACCGAACAACGGGAGCTCACCTGTCGCAGGGATTCGAACCGCCGACCTTCTGATCGGCAAGCCCTAGGCTCTGTGGTTTAGACCATAGCGCTACCCGCATCCCATACTGATAATCTTATCCCTCCATAAACTTGTCTAATCCCAACCAACTTTGAAAATGCCCAACTTGGTGGCCATTGCCTCTTCTTGTGGTAGTGTATTCCACAATTCAGCAATGCATTGTGTGAAAATGCATTGTGCATCACAAATTGATGTCAGGGGCTGGAATGAGGAGGAAGGGTGGGAGCCCCCCTTCCCCTGAACCTTCTTAAAGGCACGAGGACAGTATTGATTTAGAACAGTGGTTTGCAGAGGGGCATCGTGCAGAGCGGAAAAGCTGGGAGATACTGGGTGAGGAACAGCTAGAAGAGGAAACACTAGGAGAGAGACAGCTGGCAGATTCACTGTCCTAGGATAGCATTCCTGAACCTCCCCCTTTGCCTAGAACTAGACAAACTCTAAGAGCGATAGAACAGAAAGCAAAATGGCAACAAACTCAGATTACCCGACGTAGAAGTGACGTAGATTAATGGGGATGGAGGGGTGAGCCTTTACTGGGAACAACGCTGTATTTTGAGGGAGATACGCATTCCTTTGTCTCTTGCTGTGGTTATTAAAGACACTAACTGGTAAGCTGCCATTTCCTTTTATCTCCTTATTTACTGCCACCAGGGGAGGGATATAATAATAATAATAGTAATCATCATCATCATCATCATCTTTATACCCCACTCATCTGGCTGGGTTTCCCCAGCCACTCTTGGCGGCTTCCAGCAAAATATTAAAATATTAAAATACAATTCGGGGATATGATTCCCCAAAGCCTGACAGTTGTTGGGAACCATGAGTGGAGAGAGTTGCACTCAGGTTGTCCTTCAGGGCTTCCCATGGGCACCTGGTTGGCCACTGTGAGGACTAGATGGGCTTTAGGCCTGATCCAACTAAGGCTCTTCATATATGCATGGTTTCTCTGACTGTGTGAAAGCAAGAAGCAGAACTGGAACACTTCAAAAGGTTCTGGGCCCACAACTCCCAATTGTTAATGTGCCACTGATGCTGTTTCAAGCTGACAAATGGACGGAGTTCATTCAGTTGAACGAGGCCTTTGTGACCAAAGCTTTTACACACTTTGTCGTATTCTGAATTAGGTTTTCTGGCCTCAGGTCTCACAGAATGAAAGATCCCCGACTTCCCCACAGAACTTTTAAGAGCGATTCAAGCACTACCAATATCCTTTTATCTCGACAAAGTTGCCAGAATTGATATGAGGAAAGTGTGGCTGGGCTGCAAATCGTCACAGTGAAGTGGATAAAATGAGGATTCAGCAACCTCTTGCACGTTTGAAGCACGCAGGTGAGTCAAATAAATAATCTTTATTCTGCCTGCCTGCCCTCCGGGGAGCCATTTGTCTTTCTAAAAGGACTTTTAGTATCTCTTATTCAGTAATTGGCAGCATTGAGCTTTATGCCTTAGAATGGAGCAGCTCATTCATACAAATAGCCAGGCATCCGCTGCCAAACAGCAGGATGCCTTCAGGATTTGAAGACACCTTTCTCATCTTTGGGGGCTGGAGGGTTTGCCATAGGAAGACCGACTTAAAACAGAACAGCCTGGGCAGCATCACTGCAGGTGGTAAGCAGTTTTCCCTGTGGCTGCAAAAGATTCTTCTTCTTCTTCAACAACCATTATCAGCATCAGTGAAACAGTACCACCAATATGCATTGCACAGATTCCTGCCCCAAGGAATTTATAAGTAAATAATAATAAAACAATTTACAATCCTACTCAGAGTAGACCTGCTGAAATAAATGAAGCAGGGCTAGCATTCGATACAACCCTAAAACGGATTAATTTAATGTATTTATATCTTGCCTTCCTCCATCTGTGGGACTCTAGATGGCTCACAACGTATTAAAAACATCCTTACGAAACACAAAGCAACGAAAGCAAGGTAGCACGTTTGTTAATATCCTGCCAGGCCCTGACACTTGGTCAAGATGCGCGAACTGGTGCTTCTGAATTGATGGATCGTTTGGGGCAGTCTGAGTTATAGTTAGGACTAAGGCTGCTGTTCCACATGGGGGGTCCTGACATATACCTCAATTGCCACTGGTTTGGCAGATCCAACTGTCCTTCCTTGTCAATGTCAGAACTAAGGCTGCTATTCAGAGCAGGTGCCCAGACAATTTCATTCCTCCACTCCATTTACAGTACAGTCCTATTTGAGTGTCTACCCCAAAGGAGGTCCCATTAGGTTCAATGGTACTTACTGTCAGGAGCTTGTCCTATACTCAAGTAGGACCCTGGTAGAGACACATGCCTGACTGGCATGTTCTCTCCCTCCTGGTCATTCGTTCGGGAGCTTCAAAAGTTTTCTTCCGCCTGAACATCACAGTGACCGATGCCAACAGATATCGGCACACTTAGGGATCCGCAGAGTTTGCACAGCTTGCGTAACAGACCTCAGCAACTCAGCATTTTGGCTAATCTACTTTATTTACATATAAACACACACGGAGCACTGCAACATGGCTCCCTCTCTCTCTAGCATCAGACAGCAAAGAGAAAAAGAACAAAGGACAATAGTCCCACTTCACGGAACACAGTAACACAAACATCCTGTCTCCGTCACTTCCCACACTGTGGAATGAAAACACACACCGTCATGTGATAGACAACAATCCCATGACTGCAATCACAGAGCAGGATTTCTAACACTTACATCCAAATAACCATAATAATAATAATTGTAATAATTTTATTATTCGTACCCTGCGCATCTGACTGGGTTGCCCCACTCTGGGCAGCTTCCAACACATATAAAAACAGGGCTGCCTTCAGATATGTAGGATTGCATCCCTAGTTTATATACCTGTCTTCTCCAATGTGGCACCCTCCAGATGTTCTGGCCTACTGTATTTATCAGCCTGAGCAAGCATGGCCAGTGACAAGGGATGATGGGAGTTGTAATCCAAAACATCTGGAAGGAACCAAGTTTATTTATTTATTGCATTTTTACCTCACCTTTTTTCCTCTAAGGAGCTCTAAGGGGTTTGCTGTGATCCTCACAACAAACCCTTGAGGTAGGCTAGGTCACCCAGGGAACTTCATGGCTGGGTGGGGAATTGGACCCTGATCTCCCAGACCCTAGTCTGACACTCTAGTCACTACACCACACAGAGGGAGGCTGCTATAGGTTGGTCAAAGTGATGGGAGCAGCTTATGCAGCCCACAGATAACAGGTCTCATACATTGCCAAGGACGGCAGTTCCATTTAAGGAAAGTTCAAGGGCTTATACCCAACAGATCTAACAAGGAATGCTTGCATCTCTTGGAAGAACATGACAGGGGTTCTGGAAGCGCAACACAACTATGCACTCCTGAAGCTGGCTTGTTTTCTCAACGGAGAAGCATTTCTTCCCCCTTCTGACAGATACACCATCTGCTTAATGAATTATAAACCATTCCCACCATGCAGCTGCACAAGATTTCCAACACAAAATTCTTTAGAAATGTAGCTGAATGTACTCTAGGGCTTCTTAGCATAAGCCACTGGTTCCTAATCCAGTAGTGGAATAATAGGATTTCACCCAAACAGCTGGATTAATTTCATGACACTCCTTAAATCATTCGTTCCCCTCTCTGGAAAAGATTTCGGCATTCACGCAGCCCATTTCCCAAAAGGAAACCACCCCATGAAAAGATCCCGCAGTCCTTTCTGTTAAATTTTCCAAGAAATGTCTCTTTTAACACTTCAGTAAACTCCCTGCTCTTCTGACATACACACAGAATCTGAGAAAGCTGAGCTGGAAAGTTAACCCCGCAATCTCATATCCACTGTCTAGGAAGTAGGTGCCACTGAACACAGTAGGGCTTAGGGAGATCACTGGCCTCACAACTAAACATCCCTGACAGATGAGGGAATGGGGGAATATGTCAATTTCAGTTTGTCTCCGTTTCTCTCCCCCAAAACTCCTAATCTTAAATTCAGTTCTCCGCATTTCCATATCAGGTTGCAATTAAAAGAGAGACATCCCTGTGGCAATTCACCAGCACTTTAGCGTGAATTTCTCCTAAAGCACACATTTTGCAAAACAAGTTTCCCTAATATAATGCATTTCTATATCTTAATTGTCACCAACATATGCATATGTATGTACCATTTCCCCCACCCTACACGTTACTCGACATTGCATAATTCAGACAAATGTGAATTTCAAAGATGACTGGGGGAAAAAAATTAAAAAATTGTCCAGTAGCACCTTAGAGACCAACTATGTAGTTCTGGGTATAAGCTTTTGGTATGTTTACCGTTAAACATGAACTGGGTTGAATTTCTCCTCCATCCCTCCTAAGAGATGGAGATGCCCTGCTTACCACCAGGTATAAATGGATTGTACTCTAGATTTTCATTGTGGCTTTTCTAGTTTTAGTTGTATAAGCACATAGCATTTAAGATTACTTAATGCAGGTTCAGAGCTCGGTGGAACTGGGGCGAGGAGAGAGGAATGGTGGAACAACACTAATATACACATTGAAATGCAGAAGATCATGTTTGGAAGAGGAGGCAGGAACTATTGAGAGCACCAGACTAAACCACACAAATTGTAAAGTTGAAGCAGATGAAAAACTGCAACCTAAAACTGTAGCCCTGATGCAAAGAATCGGTTGAGTGTCCTACTTACTGGAATTCTAAAGCAACAAGGACCAAGCATGTAATCAACATCTGAAGGAAAGGCATGGGGATTAGAAACAAATGCAAATATTGCTAGGGAATCTATTTATTATTCAGCTCATTTTACAGCCCACTCTATTCCTCAGGCTGAGGAAGCTCAGACTGGGGGAATTATATAAAGTCCACTCAAATGTAAAGACAAACAGGCTCCTGAAATAACCTCAGCTACTGAAATGTTTAAGAAGCTGAAACCATACATCACGGCAGAGCGTTTTCTTTGCATGCGGAAGATCCCAGGTAGGTCTGGGAAATGGCCCCACTGGAAAAAGAGTCACTGCCTGTCTTGTGTAGACTAGGGGTGGCCAGAACAGCCAATGGTCAGAAATGATGAGAGTAGCATTTCATCAACACCTGGAGGGTCTGCATCCCTGCTGCAGACCATTCTGATTTCTATTCATTTATTAGACACAGCCCAATGAGACAACAAGAACCCACCGACAACATAGGAATTGATGTGGCTAACGTGACCTAACAACACACACGTGCCCATGCAAACAAAACTCACTGAAGCCAACTGAAGTCAACCATCATGCCCTGGGCCCCCCAATCTCTCTCACCCCCAATGAAATTTGCCTTTTTCGTGGCTGCTGCACACGGAGGGGATGCTTTCACTGGGCTGCCCACAACAACCCCCTAGACCAGCCTTTCTCAACCTGTGGGTCCCCAGATCTTGTTGAACTACAACTCCCATCACCCCTAACTAGCAAGGCCAGAGCTCAGGGATGATGGGAGTTGTAGTCCAACAACACCTGGGGACCCACAGGTTGAGAACCGCTGCCCTAGACAATGCATGCCAGTGCCAGCCACTGCTAGCTTAGATCCCCTAATCTGAGGAAGGGGAGTGGAAAAACAAAGAATTCAACCCCCTGCCATGTCTCTCCATGTAACATGTGAAATATTCCAAGGAAAGTAATATAGGAAGTTGCTTTATATTGAGTCTGACCATTAGATCATCTGGCTCAGAGCTGTCCACACTGACTCTTGGTGACTCTCCAGGATTGCAGACTTGGTATTTCCCAGCCCTACCTGGAGATGCTAAGGATCGAATCTGGGTCCTCTTGAATGCCAAGCGGATAGAATCATAGCATTGTAGTGTTGAAGAGGCCCAAGGGTCATCTATTCCAATCCACTGCAATACAGGAATCTCAGCTAAAGTATCCATGACAGATGGCCATGCAATCTCTGCTTGGAAACCTCCAAGGAAGGCGAGTTCATCACCTTCCAAGGTGGTTCCATCAATGAGCCATGGCGCTTCGCTAAGTCAAGTAAACATTGTCCATTGAGGTCTGCTGTAGAAAATCTAAGGACTTCATGTAGACTATCTACACCCACCTGGAAATGTTTTCTGCATAATCCATATGGAATCCAACCTGAGCTGACTCTGAGAGATTTAATAAATCATGATGTAGGATTTACCTAGTTTCCTTCTCAGTATGGGGCATATTCATTTGGGCGTGGGAGGACTGCATAAAACCTTTTGATTTACTGCAGTGCACTGTGGTTTGCTAGACAAGAGTGGCTCGGTTCCTTGGAGGGAAACCATGACAGTTAAAACTAAAACTAAAATGACTTCCTTTTTTTTTTCTTTTTAACTCCCACAAGTGCTTGGGTACAGCAGATTTGTGGCTGTTTAGATTCATGACACCTGCAGTATGTGGTCAGAAAGAAAAGAAAAATCTGAGTAGGTGATATTATTTATCAGGGTGGGAGGTTTTGGAACCTCTTGCCAAGTGTTATTCTAGCCCACTGATAGGGTCCATGAAGCCCATAAACTGAATATGGGGCAGGGGGTTCAGGGGATGGGAAATGATTGCAAAGCAGTCAGAACATAAACACAGGAAGGATCATTTGCTGAAATTTTTTAAAATTGTATTCAGTATTAATTTTCCCAGTAGTGATGTATGGTAGTGAGAGCTGGACCATAAAGAAGGCTGATCGCCGAAGAATGGATGCTTTTGAATTATGGTGCTGGAGGAGACTCTTGAGAGACCCATGGACTGCAAGAAGATCAAACCTATCCATTCTTAAGGAAATCAGCCCTGGGTGCTCACTGGAAGGACAGATTGTGAAGCTGAGGCTCCAATATTTTGGCCACCTCATGAGAAGGGAAGACTCCCTGGAAAATACCCTGATGTTGGGAAAGATGGAGGGCACAAGGAGAAGGGGACGAAAGAGGACGAGGTGGTTGGACAGTGTTCTCAACATGAGTTTGACCAAACTGTGGGAGGCAGTGGAAGACAGGAGTGCCTGGCGTGCTCTGGTCCATGGGGTCACGAAGAGTCGGACATGACTAAACGACTAAACAACAACAACATTAATTAAGATAAATGTGAAGCGATCAGTCCTTTTAGTTTTTGCTGATTACATTTCGTATAAAAACTCTGTTTCCAAAGCCGAAAGGCATAATTTCTTGGTTTGTACTTAGCACATGTTCTTTCTGGTGCCACTGAAGACCAGGGACAGCAGTATGAACTGAACTGAAATGCTGGGTAATGCCAAGGGATATGGTGGTGGGGCTCCCAGATCCTGCTGCCCAGGGGCTTGGGGAGCTTCCTGTTTCTGAAACTACAGAGATAATAGACTGGATCCAAAGATTCCCTTTCTTTTGACAACCTCCTTCCCCAAGCCCAAAGGAAACTTCTTAGCGTTGAATCAGACCATCGGTCCATCTTGCTCAGCAGCTCTCCAGGGTTTCAGATAGGAGTCCCAGCCCTATCTGGAGATACTGGGGACTGAACCTGAGGCCTTCTGCATGCAAAGCAGGTGCTCTACCATTGAGCTGCTTAATGCTAATTTTCTTCCAACGGCCATCTTCTTGCAAGAAAAGGAGTCTTTCTGTGATAGGAAGACTCCTTTCCTTCAAGGAAGGGAACCTTTGGAATCTTACCCGGTTTGCATTTTCAGCCAGCCCCTGTAGCTATGTTCTGGATCTTAGCAAGTGAAAGCTGATGTGCAGAAAGGAGTCAGTTTTGCTTTTCGGAGCAGGAAGAGGAAGGCATGAGACGAATCTCTGGTCAGTTGGCAACCCTAATTGCTGCAGCATCCCCAAGGAAGCATATTGATGCATAGCACATGGAGACCAAGGCAGCCCTGTATGAATACCCCAAGCCCATAACGAGGGCTTATTTGCAGAATAAATGCCTCAATAAACACAAATTGTTCAATAGAGGCAGATCTGTGTTATGTCCAGGCTTGTACTGTTTGGAGGAAATGGGCTTTCAGGTAATTAACACTGTATTTTTCTTGTTTTGATTCTAGGAAGAGGAGACGAGAGAGATTTGGGGGAGAGGGGGGAAAACAACCCCAAACAACAAGCAATGAATGATGGTCATGGTAATCCATTAGGAGTAAAAGGCTAGTGAGAACTGGGGAAATGGTAAAGGTAAAGGTAAAGGGACCTCTGACCATTAGGTCCAGTTGCGGACAACTCTGGGGTTGCAGCGCTCATCACAGTTTTCCCAATCTTCAAATTGTATATTATGTCCTATATCTTGTGCCCATTGAATTTTAAATCTGTTTTCCAAATCTTCAAATTGTATATTATGTCCTATATCTTGTGCCCATTGGATTTCACCTCCTCACTCTTTTCTGGACTTCTAACCATATTCAGTATAGCAGAACATCAACATCTGGGGTGGAATTCTGAAAAGATGGATGCTCTTAGCATCTCTGCTAAATACCAGAGTCATATGAAGTTCCTGTTGGTCAGTCTGTCCTCCCTGGTCAATCACATGAAACGTCTGTGGTTCAGTTATCCACACAATTACATGGCAGGCAGCTGAGGGTGGAAGATCTGACAAAGTTTGGCACTGGCTTGCCAGCTCCCCCATTCTTTTCCCTACTTCTGAGAAATCTTCTGTCACATCGTGACCTTGGAGAGCTCAGGGATCAAAAACTCAGAAGCCTCTCAGACCATGTTATTCAAAATCTATTATGTCTCCCAATTGCTGGAAGCAACAGTCCGACAGCAAACAAACAACTCATCAGCCAGCAATTCAACATCAGCTCCTATCTAATTATCTTGCTGCGGACTTACATAAACCCCATTGCTACCATTTCACAGAACCATAGAGTCTTAGATCTGGACCCTTCTGGCTCTCCTAGGGGAAGTGACTGTTCAGAAGCTTCCTGCAAAATTACTTTAAAATGATAGCTTTGATGGTCATTAGCCATTAGCCACATAGCGACCTTTTTGCTTCTGGGAAAAGCCCCAATGTTGATAAGCAATATGGTTCTTGATTCAAACAATGCAGATATAATAGTGCAAATTTAGAAGGTGAGTCACAATGGTTTTTAGTGGACATTGCAGAAAAGCATGCAAACTCCATTACATTTGGACCGTATATATATATATATATATATATATATATATATATATACACACTGGCTCACCACCCTCTATGTCTGAAGTCAGGGTGGGGAGAAACTCAGTTTGGTTCAGATTTCAGTGTGAACCTAACGAATATGAACTTTCCAAAACCGTATGTGAACCGAATCACAGCTATCCTTCGAAATCGACACTTGATGAAATGGTTCTCCAGGCGGAGAACGTGTACAAAATGTTTATATTAGGGGAAAGCAGGCCAATACTGATGAAAATAACATTTATGGATGTGCTGCATTAGGGAAAATTACATAGAAAAACGAGTGCATGAGAAAAGTGCACTAAATCAATTCTTCAAATCAGAGTCATCTAGTCCAACGCCCTGCGATGCAGGAATCGTTTGCCCAATATGGCACTTCAACTCACAACCCTGTGATTAATAGTCTCCCGCTTTACCGACTGAGCTATCCTAGCCACACTAGGCATATGACTCTTTCTGCAGGATGCATTGGGTGGCTGAGGCAGGAAACGGTTGCCCAGACTTCTGCTCTGTTGGGTGCATATTTAAAAGCAGGCCATCTGAAAACCCAGCTGTGCATTAAAGATAAAGGTAAAGGGACCCCTGACCATTAGGTCCAGTCGTGGCTGACTCTGGGGTTGCGGCGCTCATCTCGCTTTACTGGCCGAGGGAGCCGGCGTACAGCTTCCGGGTCATGTGGCCAGCATGACTAAGCTGCTTCTGGTGAACCAGAGCAGCGAACGGAAACGCCGTTTACCTTCCCGCCGGAGAGGTACCTATTTATCTACTTGCACTTTGATGTGCTTTTGAACTGCTAGGTTGGCAGGAGCAGGGACCGAGCAACGGGAGCTCACCCCGTCACAGGGATTCGAACCGCCGACCTTCTGATCGGCAAGTCCTAGGCCCTGTGGTTTAACCCACAGCGCCACCTGCGTCCCACTGTACAAGGGTAATACTCATGAAACTGAGCCCAGTTTTGTCTCTGGTCCCAACCACCAGCAGCATGCAGCCCTTGGAAGGTTGCTCACATAGGATTGTGGCCCTTTCTCCTTGGGTAACCCCAGAAGTTGGACAGGGGAGCAATCGGCCTCTCCCACTGATGCATTCCAGCAACTGGTATTCAGAGGCCTTTTCGCCTCATACAGTCATCATGACTAGGAGCCACTGGTTTTTATTCAGAAGAAAGAGACACACTCCTTTTACTCAGAATGTAACTCCATAGGACTTACTTCAAGGTTAAGCGTGCACAAAGGTGTTTCTCTCAAGATGTTGTTGGACTCCAAATCCCATCAGCCCCGGTAAGCATGGTCAATGGGTGGAGGTGACTGGGGATATAGTTCAGAAACATTTGGCGAGCCAAAGGTTCCCCAGTAGTGGTGTATATGTATGCACTCTTGCCTATTATCTATTTATTTTGAAGATTTGTACCCCGCAGGGGTATGTTTTCATTTTGGAATGTATTAAAAACACAGCTTTTCAATGCTTTTCTATGTATTTCTCTGTAAAATACGCATTTTGCATGCCCCCCCTTTATATAATATACATATTTATGTGACCTTTTACATACCACCGTGCTGCAAAATTTGGAGAAGTGCGTAATCCAGGCATAGGCAAACTCGGCCCTCCATCTGTTTTGGGACTACAACTCCCATCATCCCTGACCACTGGTCCTGTTAGCTAGGGATGATGGGAGTTGTAGTCCCAAAACAGATGGAACAACTCCCATCATCCCTGACCACTGGTCCTGTTAGCTAGGGATGATGGGAGTTGTAGTCCCAAAACACCTGGAGGGTCGAGTTTGCCTGTGTCTGGCGTAATCCAACTGTAAGCACATCTGGGAGCGTTGGGAAAGGCTGGGTTGCTGGAAATAAGTGTGCTGAACAAGTTGATCTCCCATCTGTAGTGACACAGCCTGCCCTGTACATGCTAAGCTTAATTTGCTACTCTCAGGTGTGCTGCCCCAGTAAGTAAGATTCAGCAGTCAGCTCAGTTGGCTTCTCTGTACATGGAATTGTGTTGAGGATGGTTGTGGTTCTAGGAGCCGTTCCAGTCCTGCATTCACGCACCCTGGGAAAGCCACCTCTAATTTGTGAAGGATAGAGGTGCAGAGATGCTAACAGCCTGTGAAAAAACGACAGAAAGAAGCCTTAAGTAGAGCCAAGGCAGAACAATGGAACCTCCAGGGAGTGGCTGAATTAGCTGCCTGGATATTGTGCCTTCATTATGAGCTTGGCGGCAAACCCGCCTCCCCTAATAATGTCTATCACCTTGCTGAGTTTTTTTTAGCTTCCTTGTCACCCTTTTGCAGCCGTTGGCACTGATGGAAACTTCAGAAAAGCTGTTTGGAAAACTACACCCCGCTAACAAATGGAACATAAAAGAACGAGATGTGCTGTTTTGATGAAACATTTCCCACCGCTGACAACTTAGCCCCTTTGTTCTCTCTTGCCGGTGCTGCCGACTGTGTCCTAAGTGCATATTTAAAAGCAGGCCATATGAAAACCCAGCTGTGCATTAGGCTCTTTAAATCTTTCAGGAACTTTGTGGCCGCAGCTACTGCCTTTTCACATTTTCCTCCTTTGGGTTGATTACTTTTATCCTTGCTGACGCTTCCCATCTGCAGGAGCCAGCAACTCACAAAGAAAACAGCCCCACCAGGGTACCAGAAAGTGGACAGCAACTCCACTAAAAGGCTATTACCTAATTTGAATGTCCTCCTGGCTTGGAACACGTCACTTGTGTGCTTCATCCGTCCCTTCTTCCACCACCACCCCCTGTCGCTGTTTCAGTATTTTAGAAGACAGGAGAACAAAAGAAGCAGTGCCCATTATTTCTAAAAGCAAGGCTATTTTTAAAAAAAAACTGAAATGTCTAAGCCCCAGAGTTCAAGCTGGTAGAAGCCAGATCAACTGCTTAAGGTTGCAGTTCAACATGCACTGACCTGGAAGAAAGTTCCATTGAATGCAGTGGGACTTACTTCTAGGTAAACATGTGCAAGATTTCTCTGTGGGATTCCGAACCACAGGCATAGCCAATGTGGTACCCTCCAGAAATTGATGGACTACAACTCCCATCTTCTCTGGCCACTCTGGCAAGGGCTGATGGGAGTTGTAGTCCAGCAACAACTGCATTTGTAACAATGAGCGAGTCTCATAGTGCTGAATTAGATGGAACAATGACCTGACCCTTTATAGCCCAACATCATACGTTCAGTCTCCTAAAAATACTGTGGAACGTATAAAGCTTGAATGAAAAGGCCTCTGTAGCTTTGAGATTTCAGACTACGCCCACAACATATTTGGATGGGAGATATACCAAAATACCCGCAAACCACCTTTTGTGTATCTGTGCCCAGGGACAAGTGGAAAATATTTTCCACCATGTTCTGAATGAGCCCTCAGGGTATAGAGTGGTATATAAATTCAATTGATGATGATGATGTATAATTATCCTAAGGATTGGTTTCTCAGATGAATTTCCCAGAGAGTTTTATTCCCTTGAATAACTGGAAGAAAACAGGTATTTGTTGACGGGGGGAGAGGAATACAGTATATGTAAGATTTCTACATTTGCCCTGGCAACCCAATGGATCTGACAAAATTTCATTGCACAACATGTGGTCTTCTGCGCTGAGGCCCACATAGGTTAAAATGTACTTCTTTCCTGTTTGTATTTCTGTGATAGCAAACGACTGTTTCAATGCCAAGTGGGAACAAGCTTATATTCACAGATACTTGCATCATTTGCGTAACCTGTTATATACAAGTCTCTTGGTACCTGGCTAATTCTCTCCAAACCCAGGTGAGGTGTGTGTGCTTCTTGCTGTGATGTTTCCCCATGAACATTCTTTTGGGCCCAGGGACATTATATGTACTTAGTTTCTGTCAGCTGGCTTTCTATAATTTAATTCCCTGCTTTTCAATCAGTAAGACTCCCAGGGCGGCTCACTGGGCAATTAAAAATGTGCAAACAATAGAGCTGAAAACAAACAGCGCAAACGCAGTCCAGCAGCACAGAAGACAAAAATAAAGCAAAGAGGAACTGAGCAGTGTGAGGGGAGAATAAAACAGAGCGGGGGGGGGGGAGGGAAATTGTGACCTTCCAGGAGGCTTTGTTTCCCCCAAAGATCTACCGTATTTTTCGCTCTATGACACACTTTCCCCCTCCTAAAAAGTAAGGGGAAATGTGTGCGCGTCTTATAGAGCGAATGCAGGAGAGAGGCTCTGCTCAGCGCTCCCTTTACAGAGGCATGTGGAGCGTGTGTGTGGCTCTTCGGGGCTTTTCCCCGAGGAGGGAGAAGGGCTGCCCTTCTCTCTGCTGCGGCTCTTGGGGGTGCCTTTCTCCCGCTGCCTGGGAGAGGCTGCGCGTGGCTATCCCATAAGCAAGGACAGGAAGAGGCTATCCCAGAAGCCAGATCCCTCTTGCTGTTCTGGCTTCTGGGATTCAGAATATTTTTTTTCTTGTTTTCCTCCTCCAAAAACTAGGTGTGTCTTATGGTCTGGTGTGTCCTATAGAGCGAAAAATACGGTATGCCTTTCCCAATGCAAGACAATGCAAAGATCTCCATTACATCCCCAAAAAATATGTGAGGAAGAGGGAAGAAGTCCACCCTCACCAATGACCCTTGGGTGTTTGTGACATTTTCTCCATCTTAATCTTTTCTGGGGATTTATGCTATTTTTCCCCTTGGAAGGGGCTAACACAGGCTTCCTCAACCTCGGCCCTCCAGATGTTTTTGGCCTACAACTCCCATGATCCCTAGCTAGCAGAACCAGTGGTCAGGGGTGATGGGAATTGTGGTCTCAAAACATCTGGAGGGCCAAGGTTGAGGAAGCCTGGGCTAACAGCAGCCCCAGAATGCAACTGTGGGTGAATTCCTATAGCAAAAAGGAGGCAAACCAATCTCTTCCAGTTTCGCATCAAGAAAAACAGGCCAAGTAATACGATTCTGTGTCGGATGGTACTGCGCTTCAATAAAATTTGTAATAGTCTGTTGCAATCACTGAGAAATGTTGGGATTGTTTGGTGTAATTCACTGCGTTCCCAGAGCCTGTATTCATGTGACTATTTTCTGACTGAAGTTTCCACCAGCTGTTAGTATAAGCTGTGGCGGTAAGTCTATTTTAAGAAGTTTGCTAAGTGCATGTACCGCCGGCAGCACTATGTGGAATATGCGTTGTTCTAGAAAGGGAGTAGAAAGCTTCTAGCACCTGATTCCCAACAAAGTCACCCTCATATCAATTTCTTTCATCTAAAATCCAGGCATCTTGTACCAGGGTGGAAAGTTTTTCATTTGGGGCAATCTTAAGAGTAACAATTTTCAAAATCCGAGGTGTTATCTTCTTAGGTACACAAATATTAGAGGAAGAGTGTGGCATAGTTCTTAGATTTTTGGACTAGCTCAGTGGTAGAGCACATGCTTTGCAAACAGAAAGTCCAAGGTTCAAATCCCGGCATATGCAGGTATTATTATTATTATTTAAATTTGTATACTGCCCTATACTCATAGGTCTCAGGGTGGTTCAAAGCACTTAACAGCCACTGCCAGCCAGTGTGTAGACAGTCGTTAAATTAGACAACAGGGGTGATTGGGATGTCTATATATTTGGACCCCAAATCAGACACTTTTCTGGAAATTGGTAACTTCTGGCACTCACAAGGCTGTCACCCCCTTATCCTCACAAATTCCTCCTAACCTTCGGGTCTCATTCTTTCAATCTTTGTATGAGGACGCTGAACCTCTGTTATGGAATTATTTGGACCCTGAGCTTCTTGAAGAAGCCGAAGGTAAAAATCTAACAGGCTGTGCATCCCCCATGGATTTACTACCGGATCTTTCGGTTTGCATTATGTGGCCCAGTCTACACACCCTTCAGAATACGATAGTAAAACAGATCATGCCAGACTGCAGGCAGGGGAAATCATATTTCTGAATGCAAGGGGTGGGGTTCACCTGACACCTTCATTGTACACCTTTAGGAGCCAGGTGAAAATGTTCCTCTTCGACCAGGCCTTGGGCTGATTAACATCCTACACCTTTTTAAATGTGTTTGTGCGAGGGGGTGGGGTGGAGGGGAGTTATTGGTTTGTTCTGTTCTTGTTTTTCTATTGTATTTTGTGTTCCAATCATGTATTTTTATGCTGTGAGCTGCCCTGAGATCTATGGATGAAGGGCATTATAGTGGTACCTCGGGTTACATACGCTTCAGGTTACAGACTGCGCTAACCCAGAAATAGTACCTCGGTTTAAGAACTTTGCTTCAGGATGAGAACAGAAATTGCACGCCCGTGGCACAGTGGCAGCAGGAGGCCCCATTAGCTAAAGTGGTGCTTCAGGTTAAAAACAGTTCCAGGTTAAGAACAGACCTCCAGAACGAATTAAGTTCATAACCCGAGGTACCACTGTATATAGATTTAATAATAATAATAATAATTGCTAGTAGTAAGTAGTAGTAGTAGGAAGAAAAACTAGCACAGCAAGAACCCATCTGGTGGCGAAACTTTCCACCCAATGCATTAGTTTTCTAATTGCAGGGAGTTATGGATGTATGTTCAAAAATGGCATCCTTCACTTGCAGTAAGATTCGATACAGTCTACGCTATTGCCTTTAGGGAGCCACCTTGTAATGCAGTTTTGTGCAAGCAGGCCTCAGAAACAAGATCAGGAGCTACCCTGTGGAGGTATCAAGGTCAGATTGCATGGCACATTGATAACAGGAACGCTACCTAATCTTACAAGCGGTCTCTCCATTCCCATTATCCACAAGAGCTAGTAATCTGCTCTGATTCAAATGAAAGGCAAGGATCTCTAATTGCCACATTTAGCACCCTGTGTCAAATTTCAGTCCTTGCCTGAGAGGGAAGGAGAAAAAGCGCTGTCAGTGGTGTCTGGTGCTCGTTGGGACCAGTAGGGTGGAAGGCAGGGAGCTCAACAATAACTGGAATCAGAATCAGTGACTACAGCCAATTTTGTCTCTTTCTTCCTCTCTGCTGAGCTCCAATCTGCTTTGCATCCAGTCTCTGGTACTTTCTCCAGAAGGAGCTGACCAGGGTTCTGATCACCTGCAACTTGCCTATTCTCTTTCTAAGTATCACCAGTACCCCTCTGCAGTCCTCACCTATTGGATCTCTCATGCGCACCTACAGTCTATACTGGAAACCACCAATCCAGTAAGGGGTTTGTGAGAAGTAATAAAACCACCCCCTTCCTCTATATCACACCGTGCAACAGATTTTAATGGGAAGCCAATCCTGGCCGAAAAGCAGAGTTCAAAAGAGACACACGCAATAAATAAATAAAAATGTGCCACATAGATCCAGAGATCAGAAGCAGAGTTATCAGCACAAGCAGCATTGCAGGGACTCTCTCCTGGACACTGCACAACTTATCTGTTCCTAGAGGCAACAATGCCCACCATCGCTGTACATCCCCCACAGCACTTTTGCCATGCCCCCTCCATACAGCATCACTCAGCTATCAGTGCACTGACTGCCCCACTGATGTTTGGCAAGAACAGTTCCCCATTAGTTCTCCTGACCCTTCGCATCCAGAAGAAACCAAATTGAGATCATTAAGCCACAAGCCGAGGTGCAGTTTTTCCTCCCAGCAGGGCATCCTCCTTTCCCTCTCCCTGTCATGCCGACATATTCTTAAGAGCCCATGCTTAATTGGATCTTTGTAAGGTCATCATCTGAGTTAGTTCCACCATGAGCAATCACCACTCCTAGGGGGTTGACAAATTGCCTTCCTCCAATTTGCAGTCTTCAAGATGGAGGTGGGGTGGAGAGCGGTGGAAAATGAGAAATGGACGTACTTAAGGAGGGGGTTGCTGTTAAGAAAGACTGGGGGCTGCCTCCCTCCCGCTCATCAAAACTGCCCAGAGTTTGTGCATAAAGTGAGAGAACCATAAAGCACGTCAAAGCTCTTAATTCCTTTCTCTCAAAAGAACCTCTTTACACATACATAATTTTTCGTTCTGTGGAACTACACTAGCCCCTCTTGTATATGGTTACCAGATTGTTTTCAATGAATCCGGGGACACTTTTTTTTTTTTTTGAAGCTGTGTAGCAACAGGGAGTCAGTAGTGGGGATGGTGAGGCAAAAGACCTTGGGCCCAAGCACACATGCATATTGTATAAAGGTGCAAAGCTCTTCTTTTGCACCCTGTGAAACATAAATGCACAGAGTTTTTTAAAATACTGGGCAACAGCGCGCCGCGCACCTGTGACTCCCGAGCCTTCCCCAAACTCCTTCCCCCTTCCCCCTTTGATTTGACAGATCAGGGGAGTCACGGGCGGGCGGCTGTTGCCCAGGAGGGGCCAGCCTAGTAGTGCAGTTGGCTCTGGCTGGCTTCAGGAGCTGCTCGCTGCCCGCTGCCATGGCGCAGGAAAAATGGTGGGTGCCGTGGCAGCGAGCAGCTCCTGAAGCCAGCCAGAACCAACTTCGCTAACAGGCTGGCTCCGGGCTGCTGAGGCTGCCGCTGCCACTGCCACGTTTCCCAGGGACAGATTTGTGATTTTGGGGAAATTCCGGGGATGGAATTTGTCTTGGGACAGATTTGCAAATCCAGAGACTGTCCCTGGGAACCGGGGACGTCTGGTAACCCTACTCTTGTAGTGTGTGGCAAATGCTATTCAGAAGCCCCCAGCTGTGGTGGTAGAATACATCAAGCGGGATTAGTGGCCACTGTAGAGCCTCTATGAGAATCCCAGCTGCTGGTGAACAGAAGCTGCCTCTGGCTGTAGAGGAGAACATGGCAAGTAGCCACTAATAGCATCCATGAGTTTGCTCAATCCTCTTTCAAAGCCAACCAAGTTGGCGTTCATCACTGCCTCCTGAGGGAGTGCACCCCTCGTTTAGCTCTGCACCCCACCCTATGGCCTCTATTTACGATGGTTCTGGTTGCTGTGGGCTGAGGAGGAATTCTATCTGGGATGGAACCTGGGATCTTGGCATTTTGCCTTATTCATAGCATTCTGTCCTCATCTTATGCACAGTGTTCCATCATATCATAACTGGTTCTGGTGGTGTGTTAGCCAAGGGCTGTAACTAGTGGGTGAGCTCCCTGCATAGCCCCACAGGGCATCCCCTTAAGAGTCCTTGGGATTAAGGGCTGGTGGGTTAGCCAATCTCAGGACCAGCACACAGCTACGTTCCCAGGTTGCAGGTGACAGGCAGGTGGAGTACTCCACACCACTGGTTGTCCTTAAAACAGAGGTCTGACTCCCTATAAGTCAGCTTCCTGCATTCCTACGATCTCGGCACATGGGCAGACCTATAAGCAAAGAAGCACTCCTTTTTTGGGTTCCCAAGCCATTTAGGGAAAACGCAATCATGCTGTTTGTCACTGTCATATGAAGAGCACTGCAGGATCAGAGCAAAGGCCCATGCTCTCTCCTACTATGACCAACCAGCTGCTTATTGAACGTTCACAAGCACTCTTGGAAGTGAAACAGCATTCTTCTGTTTAAACATACTGCCTCTGATACTGGAAGTAGTATATATTATAAGTCACTTTGGGATGCTTCATGGAAAGCTATGATGATGATGATGATGATGATGATGATGATGATGATTAAGCCATTGTGGCCAGTAGCCTTTGACAACCTCATTCTCCATCAGTTCAATTCTCTAGTTCCATTTTCTCTGCTGATTTTTTTTTGTTTGTCATTTTGTCATATTGCATCCCTACCTGACATAGAGGGAACGTTTCTGATTGGTTCGCAGGGAGCCCGACCCAGAACTCATGCTGTGATTCATCATCTGTTCACGCAGGTCATGGATTTTGGCCTCAAATCGAGCGTACTCTGAAAAATAATGCAAATAGATCAATCAATTAATAAACCCTTTGCAATCACCAGCTCATCATTACATACCCCCCTTTCTCTTTTAGTGAGACTGATTAAACACGGAAGACTGTGATCACGATAAGGTCGGACCACTTGCCAAGAATCTGGGCCAATTTATCAGTCTGCATATTTAATGTCATTAAGAAGAATGTGAACAGCCCACCACGTTTAAAAACAAAATAGACATACAAAGTTGCTAAACAGCAATTGCCATGAAAAGAAAGGCTAACTAAAACCTCCGGCAAAATATCACACTGGAATTGGCTAGACACATGATAAAAGCTGTGTAACGGCAAAGGCTCTGAAGTTTAATGGACTAATCAGTTAAGTGATGCAATGAATCAAGACCTAATCACATATTAAGCTGTAATCACTAATGAAGATCTGACATCAATTAAATATAGGGACGGCAGCAAGCAACGATTCCAGCATTCAGTGTGGGGGAAAGAACACAAGAACGTAAGAAGTTCCCTGCTGAATGAGGCCAGTTGCCCATCTAGTTCAGCACCCATGAAAATCTGTTTCTGCCCATTCACAGCCCCCATCTCCAGCCTATTGCTACCTGAATTGATTCAGTCCCTAGCTCCAAGGCTCAGGAAAGAGACAGAAAGGCTGGACGCTCTCTCTGTCTCCCCTCCTAAATATTTGCCTTGTACCCCCACAAAACACCCCGGTCTGGGGCTAAAGGGAGCCTAAAGGAGTGTGTGGTTGCACTGTGCTTGTGAGCTTCTGGCAAGACTGGCCTACCTAGGCTGGCTGTTGTGGAAAGGTGGGAGAAATATATAGGCGTGTGCTGTCAGAGAAGCTTCTGGTGGTTATGAAGCCATCACTGATTCACACTTCACTTCTATGAAGCCCCACCTAGATGTGGGGCAGACCCATGTAGTAAGGAGCTAGAGCCTTCCTCAAAGTCTTTGCTATTCCCATTCCCGATGCCTGCTAGTGCAACCAGTGCATACAAAGATTATGTGGTCCGTTGCAGGCAAAACAGTCCAAATGTGAGATTGATGGAGGACTATCGTTGCAACATCTACTTTGCATCTTCTTCAGGATCACTTCTGCAGTAAAAAAAATAAACCAAATGGGCAGCCGCTACATCCAATCCAGATAGCTTTCTTGTGCCAGCCATTGGCCGTGACATATCTGAATAAAAAAGAACACAAGCAAAGGGGTGTCGCGCTACATATAATGCTCTTTATTTAGATCTCTGTGTCTCCCTTACAGTTCAATGCTATATTGTCCAGGGTCATCTTTCTGATTTTTTTGACCATCAAAGCAAAAAATGGTGACTTTATGAGTGTTTACATCACTAAGAAGCCATAGGACCTTCTCTGCAGGGAAGAGACATCTTTCCTGTACAGAGAATGGTGAGCCTCCTGGGTCCAATGTATAGTGGGCAATGTAGTAAACCGTGCACGATGTCTTCCACCTGTGGTTGCTCACATATACAGAGTCTGTCTTCGTACAGTACCCTGTTATATTGTCCATCTAGGATGCCAGAGGGCATAGCTTGAAAACGCAACTCAGTAAAAGCGAATCTAAGTGAGGCTGGCTGGAGATTTGACAGCCACTACACAAAGTCTCTGTGTCTTCATATTTTCTTCCTTATCACATTAGGTAACATTCCCTGATATCACACTGACTAAATGACCGCAGGAAAGAACCAAAGTGGAGAAATTAAGTAACTTACACACTCTACCTAACTAAATGCACAAATTATGTTGTCATTACATTATTCCAACCCATTCATTTCAATGAAAAGGCAGTGCAATGCATATTGGGGTGGGTGGGTGGTGGAGATGGAAGCCGTGATCAACTACATATCATTTGCAGACCAAAAGCAACCGCGGGAAATACCGATTGAATTTGCTGCACTGATTTCTGTTCCGGACATAGGACATGGGAGGTATAAGCAAACATCAGCAATTTTTGTTTCTGCTTTCGTTGCAATCTTTTGACCTCTCTGTCCGCAGGTTCCCCATCACTTCCCTGCTACATGGAGTGGCATATCCACTGGCCCCACCCTGGTCCCACTAGCCTGGAGATGTACTAAATCAGTACAGTGGTACCTTGGTTTCCGAACAGCTTAGGTGTCAAAGAGGGACAGAGGCCAGTGTTGCCCACAGCACCCCTGACCATCATTCAAGACACCCCAAGGTACCATGGCACACTGGTTGAAAACCACTGCATTAGCCCATAAGTGGCAAAATTTGACCACCACAATTGCAACTGCGTCCCTGTGGCTTTGTTCTAAGCTACACTATTTCAATGATTTCGAATTCCTATTCTCCCCAGCCCCCTACTTTTTCACCATCTGCAGCATTTCCAGGTTCAGATGGCAGCTCCGGATCTCTGTCCACAAATCTCCTACGTAACGTATCACGTAAGAACATTTTTATTTGAAGGCTCATGAAGAGAGTACTCTTGAGCATGTACTGATAGACTGCCCTCTTCCCATCACCACCAAGGCCATCACCTTCCTCATGCTAGCCTGTACGTGCAAGGAGAGAATAGTCCTTCTCTCTTTCTCATTCTGAAAGTCTTAAGAGCCGAACTTCACTTCTACAGAAAGCTTGAAACTCATTTCCAGAGGACAGTCTTTGTAACATCTGAAGTGGCTCATTGTCTGTACCTTGTCCCTTGACTGCAGATGTTCTAGCTAGCTAGCTTAGCTAGCTTTAGTTCTATATAAAGATCTTTCATTTTCAGCACAGCCTTTCTCTTTAATAAATAATGTAGAAATTCCATGCAAGTAGACGTGGGAGTTGACATCTATATTTAGACTCCGATGGGCAGAGTGAGGAGTAAGATCAAAAAGCTAAGTCTTGGATAATGCAGCATCAGATGATCGGCAGTTTCCATTCTGAGCAGAATTGAACTCCCACATGAACTTGAGCAATACAGTATTTCTTTGCTCTAGCCCCCTGCCCAGCCCAGTTCACGTGGATACACCCTGCAAGACTGCATTTCTGTTTGAGGATGTGCAAAACCTTTCACTCGAGCTTCAAGGTTATTTCTTCCTTCTTATATCAGCATGACACCACACATTTGGAATATCTCTTTGCAACAATGGATTTGAAATTTTCGCAACATGGATCCGAATCACTAATACACAGGGCATACAGTATGTCTTAAGAGCCACAATTGTGCAGCATGTTGTATTCACTTTGTTTTTCAAGGCTATTTCTCCTTTCTGGCATTGCGTGGTCAGAACATTTATCTGCAAAACCAGATCTGAACAATTGCACAAATCACTGTCTCACATGGCATGTCCAGAACCGAGCATCAGATTGATCCTTCAAAGGGACAGTTGTATATTTTGCTGTTTTGCAACTGTGAACCCACTGATAGGCATTGAGGTGCAGAATTCCTAAACCCAGAACTGGAGTACAGCTCAGTGTGAATTTCAAAAAGATGGCTGTGCTTTAGTGTACATATTGTTTTAGAATTTGAAAATTAGGCAAGTTCACTGTTAAATGCAAACTGTCTCTCCTCCATCCCGGATCACAATTGCCTGAGCTGAGAAGGTGCTCAAAGGATTTTTATTCTTTCATTCTTAGCCTTGCAGAGCCACTCTTCTGCACTAGGCTCCAGTTGGCGGACTTCAGGACTCTAATTAAAAACCCCCAAGATGATCTTGCAAGTCTCAAGTCTGCCCACTCCTGTTGCAAATAATGAAGCCGATTTCTTTTCAGTGTGGGAAGGGAGTTAGCCACTGAAGCAGCCGAAGTATCTTGTGACAGGATCACCCACTTAAAGTGATATTGCTTTCTGAATTTATCCCAAACCAAGATATTAAAAGCACAGGATATCTGATAGAGGTGCAGGGAGGGAACTGAGATGCATAACCCTGTGATGACAAAGCGCATTTTAGTGATTGAATCAAATTGCTATTTTTCTTTCCCCTCTTTCCCACCTCCTCTTCTCTCTTCCTGGATCCATTAAATCAGGGCTGGGAAACCTGTTGTTGGAGTCCAATGACACCTGGAGGGTCACAGTCTCCCCATTTGTAATATAAATGGTTCATGGAGAAGGGCTGGAGCTCAGTGGGACAGCATCTGCTTTGCATGTATAAGGTCCCAGGTTCAGCCCCTGACAGCTCCAGGGAGGTCCTCAAAGAGGGCACAGATCTGAATATGTTAATTTAGATATATAGCTGCCAATTTAAAAAGGAGAAAAACCATAGGTCTGATCGTAGTGGGGACCAGGGGACCTGTTGGTTCAATGCACTATCTAGGTGCTGCTAATTGTACAATGATTCTTCAACATCAACTTTGTTGGACTGATCATGTTGTGCGGATGCCTGATGATCGTCTTCCAAAGCAATTACTCTATTCCGAACTTAAAAATGGAAAGCGTAATGCTGGTGGTCAGCAAAAGAGGTTTAAAGACTCTCTCAAGGCAAGATCTTTAAAAATGTAGTATAAACACTGACAACTGGGAAACACTGGCCTGCGAGCGCGCCAGTTGGAGAACAGCCTTTACCAAAGGTGTCATGGGCTTTGAAGATGCTTGAACTCAGGACGAAAGGGAGAAACGTGCTAAGAGGAAGGCACGCTTGGCAAATCCACATCGTGATCAACTCCCGTCCGGAAACCAATGTCCCCACTGTGGAAGGACATGTGGATCCAGAATTGGCCTCCACAGTCACTTACGGTCTCAGTGTTAAAACCGTGTTCATGGAAGACAATCTTACTCAGCTACGAGTGATCGCCAAAGAAGAAGAAGAATTGTACAATGTCAAGACTCTTCAGATGGTCCTTTGCCTTTAAACCAGACTTGGACCAGATGACCCTTCAAGCAGAGGATGCTTCCAAACAAAGGACTGCGCTCTGCGAAACAGGACGCACAGCCACCCCAGCGGAATGTGCTGCTTTGAAATCATCAAATATGGAAGTTAGAGAACGTTTGCTGCAGCGCCGTTCTAAATGCAGCACGTCTCCACTTAATTCAAGTGTTTCTTAAATCGGAGTAAATATAGATAAACCATTTACAAAGTGGGAAATTACACGCCATGTGTAACCAGCTGGTGAGCCTGTGACATACGCTCTCCAAGTGGCAACAGGAGAATTGTATCTAGTGGAGTCACTGAGCTCACCTCTAATATAAAGTTCTTCTCCTGAACTCCATCCCCAAAAATTCTTCTTTGGCTCAGAAGGCAAGGTGAATTCTTGCCTGGTATGGTGAAGAAGCTTTCAGAGCTAAGTCAGATAAATTATGGGGCTTCATAGCTTCTCATTAGGAGTGGCTGCTGTCCAGTGGGAAAGCCCCAAAGGCTGAAAGCAGGGAAGCCAAGAGTAGGTGGAACCAGAGTCAACAACAGGTGGAGACAACAAATTCTAGCTTTAGCTGCAACCTCAGGTCCTCCTTGCAGGTTTCCCAGGGGCATCTGGGTAGCCACTTTGAGGAAAGAATGCTGGATTGGATGGGCCTTTGGCTGGATCCAACAGAAATCATCTTATATCCTCATGTTCTTGTGCTCAGGAGATGATGGTGTTGCCTCCCTTAACAGAAGCAATGATGAGCCAGCTGACTCCAGGTAGGACCCAAAAAGCTAAGGCCCCACTATGTAAGCAGTGGTGGAGGAAAAGGAGTGGGGGGGGGAAGAGCGCACCACCCCCGACAGCGCGATCCCAGTGGGGTGCCATCGTGGCTGCCCCACCTGCCTGTGCTGGACGCCACTGTATGTAAGGTCAACAAAATCTGGATGCATTGCACCTGCTTCCAGGTTGTGTCACCAGGCGACTTCACAGGAGGGACCCAAAAACCTACTTTTTGAACAGCAAGTAGCTTCTTTCCATACAACCTGGTCATTACAAGAGCCTTAATAGTGGCATTAATAATATTTTTTTTTTGCCTAAGTCTGTTCTTTCCCCTTTCCTTCCTCCTCACTTTTTCTTTCTCATGCTGTGTCTTTTGTGATCCTGAGGGCAGAAACTGTGTTTTTCTTACAGATTTGTAAGCCTTGCTAGGAGCTTTTGAGGCGAAAGGGTAGAATATATATGCCTTGAATGGTGAATAAATTTAGGACTCTGGGAAACAATTCTTACGGTTCACTATAGCTCAGAGAACATAGCTCTGAGTATCTGCATATTTTTTAAAAACGAAAGTATGCTCTAGAAACATTTCAATAAACAAAAGAGGAGTGTCATACCCAAGGCCCTGATAAAGCCCTCGTTGTTTGCACCACTTCAGACTACAGATTTGGGTGTCTTGGTCATTTAAAAAAAAAAAGTTATTTCTTGTAAAAAAACACTTTCCGTTTAGTAAGCTAGGACATCCCAGAGAAAAATTTAATGATAAAAGCTTTTTAAAGAGGCACTGCTAACTAGGCTCAGAGTTAGCATCAAATAAATCATTTCACTACTATTGCGACAGACACAAACTGTTTCCCCCCCTCAAACTAATCAACAAAGGTTTACGGCATTTTCCCCACTTCTAAGATGGTTACTAGTTCAGGGAGGGTTCAGATGTAATACCATGCTTCTATAAGAAAGAGGCCGAATTTGAAGGAATATAGATAGAAAATTACAGAATGAAAAATCCAGCTATAGTTTCTATGAAAGATGCACACTAACAGGAGCCTAGTGTCTTCGCTATGAATCTTTCCCATTAAAACTGTGCTATGAATCTTTCCAATGGAAACGGCATTGATGTTCCATTCTGACGTAGGTTTTTTTAAAAAATGTGTATCACTCAACATTTGTCGTTCCATCATTATTCTTGTAGAGGGAAATCTCTTTATTTTAGAAACTGTCTTTCAAATAGAACATGACCTTATTTGTCCAAGACTCGCAGGATGTGCACAGAGGCCTGCACAAACAGAATCAGAGCACTCAACAAATTTGGACAGACTGAAGTTTCAGATCGCCAAGGTCAAGGTCAAGGCTGATTCAGTGCTCTGGTCACCTATGAATTCACAATGATGTCAACAGATACTACAACAGGGATATTTAAAGTCATTGTGAACAGTTTTTTTTTTTTTACCGCTCTCTTAAAATTTTGAAGTTTTGATTCTTTTCAAAACTTTTGATTGGAATTCTTATTTTTGTGTGCACTTCTCTGGGCACAGTCATCTAGCTTTACTCAGAGTAAACCCACTGAAAATAATTAACTGGATTGAGGGGACAGCAATCTTAGATGCAAGAAGCTGGCTTCAGTAAGCCAGTGTAGCTTAAGGAAGCATAACAGTAATAGTAATAGTAATAGTAATAGTAATAGTAATACTAATAATAATAATAATTGGTTTCCCCAGCCACTCTGGGCAGCTTCCAACAAAGTATTAAAATACAGTGGTCTGTTAAACATTAAAAGCATCCCTAAACAGGGCTGCCTTCAGATGTCTTCTAAAAGTCTGGTAGTTGTTGTTGTCTTTGACATCTGGTGGGAGGGTGTTCCACAGGGTGGGTGCCACTACCGAGAAGGCCCTCTGCCTGGTTCTCTGTAGCTTTGCTTCTCACAGTGAGGGAACTGCCAGAAGGCCCTCAGCGCTGGACCTCAGTGTCCGGGCAGAACGATGGGGATGGAGACGCTCCTTCAGGTATACTGGACCGAGGCCATTTAGGGCTTTAAAGGTCAGCACCAACACTTTGAATTGTGCTCGGAAACTTACTGGGAGCCAATAAAGTTCCGCCAGATTCAAACTCTGTTCAGCAGCAAGGTTACCGCTGGCTGATATGTCAGGGGCGGAGGAAGGGGGTGCAGTGGGGGTGGGCTGTGCCAGGTGTCACCACTGAGGGTGTGTGTGACAAAGTGCACTCACCATGGGGCCAAACAAGCCCCTGTGTTGCAAAGAGAATGTCAGCAATGTCTAGGCAACACAATGACCATGTACATACGCAATAGACAATCTTTATAGAATTCCTTCAAACCATAACAAGTACAAAATGAAATCTATAGTCTCAAAGTTTCTGAAAATCTTTAAATGAAGCAAGGTACCAGACTTTGTACAATGAAAGATAAGCTGTGAAGTTTTGTGTATTCAGCAAATATGGTGTCCAACACTGAACAGTGATTCCAGATATTGACTACTGTTTCGTATAATTCTTCATCAGCGTGGTGGGAGGATATAGAATTGCTTCATAAACCCCTCATATTTTGAATGAATGTAAGTAAATGAAAATATCAAATGCTGTGGAACAGTGTTCATGTAATGATGTAGTCACCATGGGGCCTGCAGCATGCCCGAGCCATGCGTCTCTCCTGGGAGTGACGTGGTGGCTTGGGCTCCTGCAGGCTTTGCGCTGCCCCAAACGTTCCACCTGCTGCCTCCCCCTCAGCTGTAGGGCAGCTGAGTGGGAGGAGACAGGCAGAATCCTCAGAGGCCCCGCAGAGCATCCTGCCCCCGCTTGCCCCACCCAGCGGATGGCTGGCCCCACCCCTGGGTGGCCCGATTGGCTTGCTCTGCTGCTGGATGTCGTAAGCCCAGCAGAAGGAAAACAAGCTTTTAAGACAGTGTTTGAGTTACACCAACTTTTTTGCTGGCTTAACTCGTGCTGGGATGCCAGGTCATGTGACTGATCTGAACAGGCTTAGAATCCAACCTAAGGTTCAAGGGATATTTGCACCGCTCCTGCTAATTATTAGCTAGCTAGGCATCTACTGCATCAGACCTGTGCTCTGACTCGGACAGTTGGAATAACAGGGTGACAACTTTCAGCTCACTTAACCCCCGTCCCAATCTGATGCAGTGTGAGAAAGCAACAGCAGCTTTTCCTGCATGGGAGCTCCATCTTCTCTTGTTGGAAAATAACAACAGCAGCAGCAGCAGCAGCAGCAGCAACAACAACAAACAACAACAACAACAACAGCAACAATTTATTATTTATACCCCGCCCATCTGGCTGAGTTTCCCTAGCCACTCTTGGCGGCTTCCAACTGAATATTAAAAACAATACAGCATCAGACATTAAAAACTTCCCTAAACAGGAAAGTTGTCTTTTAAAAGTAAAATAGTTTTTTTTTTTGCCTTGACATCTGCTGGGAGGGCATTCCACAGGGCGGGTGCCACTACCAAGAAGGACCTCTGCCTGGTTCCCTGTAACCTCACTTCTCACAGCAAGGGAACCGTCAGAAGGCCCTCAGCACTGGACCTCAGTGTCAGGGCTGGATGATGGGGGTGGAGATGCTCCTTCCGGTATACAGGATCGAGGCCATTTAGGGCTTTAAAGGTCAGCACCAACACTTTGAATTGTGCTTGGAAACGTACTGGGAGCCAATGAAGATCTCTCAGGACCAGTGTTATATGGTCTTGGCAGCCACTCCTAGTCACCAGTCTAGCTGCCGCATTCTGGATTAACTGCAGTTTCTGAGACACCTTCAATGGTAGCCACACGTAGAGCACATTGCAGTAGTCCAAGCGGGAGATAACTAGAGCATGCACCACTCTGGTGAGACAGTGCACAGGCAGCGTACCAGATGGAGCTGGTAAACTGTGTCCAGCTGCCCTGGACACAGAATTAACCTGCGCCTCCATGGACAGCTGTGAGTCCAAAATGACTCCCATGCTGTGCACCTAGTCCTTCAGGGGCACAGTTACCCCATTCAGGATCAGGGAGTCCTCCACACCTGCCCACCCCCTGTCCCCCAAGAACAGTACTTCTGTCTTGTCAGGATTCAACCTCAATCTGTTAGCTGCCATCCATCCTCCAACCGGCTCCAGACACTCACACAGAACCTTCACCTGTGTTGGAGAAGGAAGGTAGCTCAGTGATAGAGCAGAAGGCGCCAGGTTCAATTCCCAGAAGCTCAAGGTAGGGCTTGGAAGAATCTGGACTGGACCTTGTTGTTAACCAATTCCTGTCCTCATCTGTCTTTATAACACTGTGTTTTACGTCTCCCCTCTCCCCTTGCGATGCTGCTTTCCTGTTTGCTTTCTGCATTTTTTGCCTCCCGCTTTGAGATGCTAAGCTTTTCAGAAATGCTTTGAAATAGCATTAAGGTGGAAAGGAATGTGTAAGAGAAACCAAGCATCAGCTGTAACCAATTTTTGAGTGTGCCTCTTTCTCCTCCAGGGTACCATGGTGAATGGCTGAGGTAACAGCTGTGCCATACTTCTGAAGGGCAGTGGAGCCTGAGAGAGGCGGAGGCGGCAAAAGGATTCTCTGCCAGTGTCCAGTTGTGTTTGAAGGCCTGTCAGGATTCTGCATATCTGCTGCCCCCTGTCAACGTGTCTTTGCACTAGAGGCTGACTCTGATCTTCTCTGTCACTGCGATTTCTGTGTGGTCTCAACTCCATGGAAGCTTTCCCTCCAGGGGAGCTTAGAATCTTAAGCCTTAACTGGCCTCCAGCGCTGCCCTATGAACGATGCCAAGATCTTCTGTTTGCCAAGGCTCTGAGAAAGCTTGCTCAAGAGAGACCTGTTTTAATTAATATTTTAATTTCCTCGAGAAGATTGAGCAGGTTGAGGGTTGAGCAAACACGCAGTGGCTTTCCATTTCTCTGTACTTCTAACATGCGGAGGTTGTTTCTTCTCTTGCCTGTCCTGAATGGAAATCTGTTGGGTGGTAAGCACCAGCGGCCAGCTGATGGAGGAGGCCAGTCTGCTATCATGCTGATAACAGCAACCTGATTTGCAGAAAGCAGCAGGCAACCCTTTTCACAGCATGGGGATAAATGATAACTAGTAATGTCTAAGCACTGATATATTGCGAACCCAGAGCATAAGAGCATAGTTACAGTGGCTGCCCAAAATGTTGACAACTCTATTTTGCCTTGTATCTACCTTAAAAATAATTAAATAAGTCTAATTCCAGAGCTGCTGTTTTTCAAAATCCAGCCCCTTCCCTTTTGATCCTAATAATAATAATAATAATAATAATAATAATAATAATAATTACAATTACCAGTGCTATTTTTCTAGAAATAGCCAGAGCTGGAGCTCACTACAAACTTCTCCCTTGTTCTCTTAGAATGGAAATGGCTCCCACCTCAGAGGTGAGCACTGGCTGGGAAAAAAGCCCTGATTATTACTGTTATTATGCATGTGGGACAGCTCTTAGGAAGAAGAAGAAAAGAATAAATAAATCCTGTTTATTTAACTGGTGTGCAGTCCACAACACCAGCAACATTGGATGTTGAAGACTGGAGGAAGTTTAGGGTAGCACCTCGTCCATATGGAAGATGAGAGGAGGACCATGGATGGGGTAGAAGCTCGCTGTTTGGAGTAGAGGTCAGGAGAATCACTGTTGCTTCCTGGGAGTGAGAGGGATGAGGTGGAGGGGAGGTCAGTGTGGTGCAAACATGCCAACAGAACCAAGCCAGTGCTCCTGCCAATGCATTTGCATTGTACTGATCTCTCCGCCACCTTGCCCCTCCTGCTCTCCATTCCCAGCAAGGAACAGCGACCCATCTGCTGGGAAGCCAGCAAGATGTCTCCACCCCAACTGATAAGCTGCTTCTGATTCATTCATGTAGAACAGGGCTGAGGAACCTCTGGCCCATGGATCTAATTAGGCAAAGGTCCGTACAGTTAAAACTATGGTTTTCCCAGTAGTGATGTATGGAAGTGAGAGCTGGACCATAAAGAAGGCTGATCGCCGAAGAATTGATGCTTTTGAATTATGGTGCTGGAGGAGACTCTTGACAGTCCCATGGACTGCAAGGAGATCAAACCTCTCCATTCTGAAGGAAATCAGCCCTGAGTGCTCACTGGAAGGACAGATCCTGAAGCTGAGGCTCCAATACTTTGGCCACCTCATGAGAAGAGAAGACTCCCTGGAAAAGACCCTGATGTTAGGAAAGATGGAGGGCACAAGGAGATGATAGAGGATGAGATGGTTGGACAGTGTTCTTGAAGCTACTAACATGAGTCTCACCAAACTGCGGGAGGCAGTGGAAGACAGGAGTGCCTGGCATGCTCTGGTCCATGGGGTCACGAAGAGTCGGACATGACTAAACAACAACAAAAGTCCCTCCAAATGGCAGAAGGGGCCATTTTTAGCAAACCATGCCTCCCTGCCACACAGGTGCTGTCATCTGCTGTTACCTGTCAATCACCCTGGCTGATAGGATTGATTTCTGCCTCAATTTCTGCACTCATTTGCCACTTTGTGGCCATGGCATTTGCTTACTACAGCTTCATCAGAGAATAGAAGTGACCTCATTTTTACTTTAAGTAATGATGGTACTCACTGGTAGAAACACACACTTTTATTACTTATAAAGGGAATCCCCATATGAGCTGATAACATATTGTTTCTCTGGAGCTTTTTGTTTTCCTAGGCTGTGATGTTTTACAGTTTACATTTTTTATTTCTTGGTTTCTTTCTTTCTTTGATTTTTGTTTTCTCTATACTTCCAGATGCTTAAAACTAAGAAAATATTTTGAAGGAAAGAAGAAGGGAACTGTGACATAATTGTGTTGTGAACTGGTATACAAATAATAATAATAATAATAATAATAATAATAATAATAATAATAATAATAGCAGCAAGTGGCATGCAATAATTTAAGCAAACCAGCACAGTGGCCCACAGTACAGTGAAGTTCAGTGAATAGCACAGAATCAGTGCTATAATTGTCAACAACTTTTAAAAAAGATCCTAATCTGCAATACAAAGAATCTATTACTTTTCTTTTAGAAGCAGCTCAAGACAACTTGTTGCCCCAAACTGGAACTCTTTTGAACATTAGCAAAATGTCAGAATGGAAACAAAAAGTTTGGACCATAGCACTTTCAGAAAAGCTGACCAAGGAAATTAAAGCTTTAGCTGGAAAGTGAGACAAGGACAATTTTATAGAGACATGGTACCCTTTCATCACATACTCAACAGACTATCACAGTGTTTCCCCATAGGATTCTGTGCTTTGGGGAAGGTTTGTTATGCAGGGTTTTCTGTAGTGTATTTTTCATCTTTTTAGTGTATTTTTCATCTTTGTTGGAAGCCGCCCAGAGTGGCTGGGGAAACCCAGCCAGATGGGTGGGGTACGAATAATAAATTATTATTATTATTATTATTATTATGCAGAATCGGTGCTGTTCTGCATATAAAGGTAAAGGGAGCCCTGACCATTAGGTCCAGTCATGACCGACTCTGGGGTTGTGGCGCTCATCTCACTTATTGGCCAAGGGAGCCGGCGTACAGCTTCTGGGTCATGTGGCCAGCATGACTAAGCCACTTCTGGCGAACCAGAGCAGTGCACGGAAACGCCGTTTACCTTCCCACCGGAGCGGTACCTATTTATCTACTTGCACTTTGCCGTGCTTTCGAACTGCTAGGTTGGCAGGGGCAGGGACCAAGCAATGGGAGCTCACCCTGTCGCGGGGATTCGAACCACCGACCTTCTGATTGGCAAGTCCTAGGCTCTGTGGTTTAACCCATAGTGCAACCCGCGTCCCTTTATATAGTCTGCATATAGTCTCACCTAAAATAGGGTAGCACTAGACATGAAAATAAAGGTGAAAAGCACCAAACACCCCCTTTAAAAATATGTCTGGAACTAACTTCCAGAGAGAGCTGCTTCCACAGCTCTGTAGCAGGATCAAGCGCTTAGTTGGTACAAATCTGCAGCGAGGAAAAGAGCCAAAGGAACAGATGGGAGGGGATGAAAAACCGGCGACTTGCTAATTATTCTTACACCTTAGTCATGCTGCTGAATCAACAGCCGAATCTGGAAAGACTCTACTACAAAGCTTGGGCAGGGCTGAAATCACCACACGGACTTTGAAGTAAGTACAACAAATTCAATAGCTGTCAGCAGTGTGTCAAGCCGCCATAAAATATGCAAATCCAAGCTCTTATACCTCCCAGTTCTCATTACACACTAAGTAATGAGAGCAGCAACCACTTAATTAAAAATAAATTTGTGGGGAAGCTTTGTGGAAATAAGCAGCAGTCCTCCTGGCTCTTCTGTATGGAGTCTTGAGCAGCCGAGGATGTAGCCTGAAAGCAACTTGGGGGTGGGCTGGGGTGGCAAAGAGAGCGCAAACTGCAGCAGGGATCAAGGGACCTGAATTCCCACCATAGCACTGGGCTGGATTCTCTGCCCAGCCCAGCACCTCAGTGAGAATGCTCATCACCCTTTCTCTCATCTCATTGACTAATCTGATGAAAAGGGGCGGAGGCAATGTTTGATTTGTGTGTCCCTGTGTCTGTCTGCATGTGTATGTGTCTACCTGCAGGCTCATTTGCATGTTGCTCTGAACGCAGGTTCAAACCGCCTCTACGTTACGTACAAGTGTTTGTGTGACTGTGTAGCAAATATAGCACTTTCCATGTACGAAAGAGGGACGCGGGTGGCGCTGTGGGTTAAACCACAGAGCCTAGGGCTTGCCGATCAAAAGGTCGGCGGTTCGAATCCCCACAACGGGGTGAGCTCCCATTGCTCGGTCCCTGCTCCTGCCAACCTAGCAGTTCGAAAGCACGTCAAAGTGCAAGTAGATAAATAGGTACCGCTCTGGCGGGAAGGTAAACGGCTTTTCCGTGCGCTGCTCTGGTTCGCCAGAAGCGGCTTAGTCATGCTGGCCACATGACCCGCAAGCTGTACGCTGGCTCCCTCGGCCAATAAAGCGAGATGAGCGCCGCAACCCCAGAGTCGTCCGTGACTGGACCTAATGGTCAGGGGTCCCTTTGCCTTTACCTTTATGTATGAAAGAGAGGCGCCAGCAAGCTTGGGGGGAAGATTTTGATTTCCAGCAACTGGTATTCAGAGACAGACTGCCTCCAGCAGTGGTGGTAGAACGTAACCATTCTGGCCAGTAGTTACTGATAGCCCTGTCCTCTGTGAATTTGCCTAATCCTCTTTTAAATCCAGGTTGCTGCCTGTCTCACCACCTCCCGTAGGAGAGGACTCCATAATTCAACGACACGCTGTGTGAAGGCTTCCTATCCTTCTTCCAGCCTTCCTATAGGCATATAGGCTGCCACTTTGAAAAACAGGATGCTGGACTAGATAGGTTTGTGGCCTCATCTAGCAGCAAGTCTCTTCCTATGCTTACGTTCTTAGGTAAGCCCTGCGTGGAGAACTGATGTCATAACCCCAAAAGGTTCAAACTCCAAGAGACAAAAGTCAATCAGTTGAGTCAATTCATTGTTTAATTAACTGGAGTGGCATAACAAGCTATGTCAAATACTGGAGGTTAAAGGAACAGTGAGCGTGTATTTAAAATTTATAGGACGGATAGGCAAATGTACGGCTAGGAATGTAACAATGTGCTTCAATATGTTCCGAATTCCACCTGCAATTTCATCTGGTGTTTTCCCACCATCTATTACACTACAATTTAGTTATTTTGCTGTCTTTCTTCTGTTTTCCTGTCTGCTGATGCGGAAATATATGTGTATGTTTTTATGTATCTCACAGCACACAACAGACACCCGTAACTCATCTATCAAGAGATATGTAGAAATAAGCTGTGTTCCTTTTCAAAGTTAATGAATTTCAGAGGGGTGGGGCCCTGCTTCTCTTGTTTGCAGCAAAAGCAACAGAGAGCTTTTGGCAACTTAAAAATAAAGCTAATTCCTATTGCCAAACTGTTATGTACTGAGTTGAATAGGATCCAAACTGCAGCAGTCTGATTGGTCCTAGAACAATAGGATTCAGAATGCAGCAGTCTGATTGGTCCTAGAACAATGCAGCAGTATGATTGGTTGGCAGGAACCACCCAATCATGCTCCAGATAGAAGTGAATCCACAACCTGATTGGCTTACAGTAGAATTCCGGAATTAGCCAATCATGTGCAGCCCATTGTGTAAATAATGTATATAAAGCAGATACCTTGAGGGGACTTTCATTCATTCCTCCTCACCACTATGAGCTGAATAAAGAGCATGAAATCACTTTGCGACTCTGAGTATATTTCACAAACCATCTATGGGTGTGAACCTAACAATGTCTATTCAGAAGTAAGTCCCATTGAATTCAATGGATTTTAGTCACAGGTAAGTGGGACTAGGATTATTGACGTTCTTGCAATCTTGATTTCACAGTTCAGCATAAACTTTTCATCCTATCTCACTTCCCTCACTCAGACATCAGGGTGGTACAATGCAGAACACCCACTTGATATTATTTCCTTGTGTCCTGGCCTTGTATAAATTACTTCTGCAACTAACTCAACTACATATAAATATCCTCCTCTTTTTTTAATCCTAACATTCTATTTTTTAATGCCTGTTTTATTCAGAATATAGCCATCTGTGTGTGTCTGTTGAAACATTACACTCAAACTAATCTGAATGTGAAAGGAACAATAATGAACAATGCATTCCACTGGTTTTAAAAATTCACAACAGGAAGCAGATTAAGCCTGCAGTCCTAACCCCATTTACGTGGGGGGAAAGTTTTTTGTTGTTGTTATTAATAAAAATTGGGAGTTTAAAAGCCTTGCCAGTCTCACAAAGATCGACCAGTAGACCCTGATCTATCTTCTGCCCTCTCCTGATCTATAGTATCCATAGTGAGAATATTGATATATGCAGATTGAGAAACTTTCCTTTCAGTGTCTGAGGAGCTACAGGAAATGTTGCCTTTCAGTGTGTGACAAAAATCTCCCAATTTGGGCAAAAAGGAAAACAGTTCTTACCGAATCATCCGAACTGACTCGCCCACAATGAACACCTGTATTCATTTTCCTACATCCAGCATAAATAGTACAATCCATCAGAACAGGCTGCCTTAGTTCCTTGAGCTCCATGAGCATGCAGCCGTCCTCCAACTGGAATTTTCTAATAGGAGGAACAAGCCATCATACAGACGATGATGGAAGCGTGTTTGCATCCCTGCTTCTGACCCCAGCAGCAGGAGTGTGAATGTGGCTTTGCTTCTGCCCATGAAGCCAAGGCAAATGCATTGCTCCATCTAGCTCAGTATTGTTGATAATAATAATAATAATTTATTATTTATACCCCGCCCTTCTGGCTGGGTTTCCCCAGCCACTCTGGGCGGCTTCCAACAGAACACTAAAATACAATAACCTATTAAACATTAAAAGCTTCCCTAAACAGGGCTGCCTTCAGATGTCTTCTAAAAGTTTGGTAGTTATTTTTCTCTTTGACATCTGGTGGGAGGGCGTTCCACAGGGCAGGTGCCACTACCGAGAAGGCCCTCTGCCTGGTTCCCTGTACCTTGGCTTCTCGTAGCGAGGGAACCACCAGAAGGCCCTCGGAGCTGGACCTCAGTGTCCGGGCAGAACGATGATCCTGGCTGGCAGCAGCTGTCCAGGATTTCAGACAGAGTCCTCTCCCAGCCTTACCTGGAGATGCCAGGGATTGAACCCGCAACCTTCTGGATGCAAAGCAGATGTTCTGCCAATGAGCTATGGCTTCTCCTCACTCACTTGCAATCAATTCTATGGCCCATGCATATGAACACAAGAAGCTGCCTTATGCAGAGCCGGACCATTGGTCCAGCTAGCTCGGTAATGCTGACACAAGCTGGAAGCTGCTCTCTATGAGATCAGTCAGGGTTCACTCCTAGGCTTTCCTGGAGATGCTGGGAGCCAAACCTGGGATCTTCTACGTGCAAAGCAACTGCTCTACCACTCACCCATGACATGTCAGCCTGCAATGCAACGGCAGTACAGTCGTACCTTGGTTTTCGAACAGCTTAGTTATCAAATGTTTTGGCTCCTGAACCTAGAAGTGACTGTTCCGGTTTGTGAACTATTTTTGGAAGCCGAATGTCCGATGGGAATTCCGTGGCTTCCGATTGCCTGCAGGAGCTTCCTGCAGCCAATCAGAAACCGTGCTTTGGTTTCCGAACGTTTTGGAAGTCGAACGGACTTCCGGAACGGATTCCGTTCAGCTTCCAAGGTACGACTGTACCTGCTTGGTTGCTGAATAATTGATTTAATATTTTTTTTTTTAAATTCCAGTTTCTTCCTCTCTCATCCCTTCTCCTTGCACACACACAAGCACACACACACAGATGGAGAGGGAGAGCATTTGCCTAATAACAGAGAGTGAAGCAGGGGGTATGAAGGAGAGAGCCCTGAAACAGCCAGATGGTCAAAAAACCTGGCCCAAATGTTCCAAAATCTGGCATGCCTTTGACGAGCTCAGCTTGCAGCACATGGGAGTTTTCCCTCTGCCTTTGCTTGCTTCAGCTTCAGGGTTCTTCTTTATTTATTTCATTATTTTTATCTGTGCACTTAAAATATTTATGAACGGCACTTTCCTATAAAATATCACAGACCAAAACACATGCTATCGCAATGAAACGTCGAAAGGACTAGTTGGCAAGGAATCTCGGATTCGAAAGGGCTGCATGAATAACACAGTTTTCAGAACAAGGAGGGATCACTCCTGCCAAACAGCAGTGGACTGTGGGTTCTCAAATTCCAGCAGCACCCCATGCAGTTGAGCTACCCTAAAACTGCCTCTGCTGCCAATGTTCTATTGGCAAGGAGTTCCACAGGGCAGGGCTAGCCACACTAAAGGTTTGGCCCCCGTTAAAGGCCTGCTGAGACTGTGGGGCGTGCAGGATACTCACAGTGCCCCATCAAAAGACCTCAGCAGTTGACGTGGAAGAAATCACAGTCTTCCTTCAAAACTTGCACTCATCCAAATCTACGACGCTACACTTCGGACAAGCACTGTGTGCAAAAATGCACCGGTTAATGCAAAGTGTCCATAAGAATGCAGATGTTAGCAAAAATAAATAAGTACAAAAATGTGTTATATTGGGGAAAATTGCTTTGCAAAAAATGCGTTCATTAGGTAAAACTGTATACAATTGCATGTACAGTCATACCTTGGAAGTCGAATGGAATCTGTTCCAGAAGTCTGTTTGACTTCCAAAACATTCAGAAACCAAAGCACGGCTTGTGCAGCCAATCAGAAGCTGTGGAAGCCCCATCGGACATTCGGCTTCCAAAAATATTTCGGAAACTGGAACACTCACTTCTGGGTTTCGATCATTTGGGAGCCAAACCTTTTGGGAACTACTGTATTTTTTGCTCTATAAGAAGCACCAGACCACAAGACGCACCTAATTTTTGGAGGAGGAAAACAAGAAAAAATAATATTCTGAATCTCAGAAGCCAGAACAGCAAGAGGGATCGCTACGCAGTGAAAGCAGCAATCCCTCTTGCTGTTCTGGCTTCTGGGATAGCTGTGCAGCCTGCATTCACTCCATAAGACTCACACACATTTCCCTTTACTTTTTAGGAGGGAGAAATTGAGTCGGTAAGTTGTTCGAAAACCAAGGTACGATTGTATTAGGAGAAATTTGCACAACGGTGCTGATTAATTTTCGCGAGGAAGTTTGGATTTATTTATTTTTTGAAAACTGATTTAGACAATATCAGAAAGTGAGAAAAACTGGATATATTCGCACATGCATTTCACTGAAATTTGCAACCTAATTCAATGGTCTGCCCTATGAAAAGAGATTCGACTGAGCTGTTCCGGCCTTCTGAACTTTCCTCCATTAGCTGCACTTTTGCTGAGCTGCTGGTAAAGCAATATGGGTTTTTAATATCATCCTGACGGGGATGTGGAATAATGCTTCTACACCTAAGGGACCCGTCAGCATTTTCAGAGGTTCATAATGGACATTAAACCTCCCTTACTGGGGAGGGTGGAGAAGGTCACCCTTTATTTATAATCGCAGGCACCAGACACACAGAGGTGCTGAACGACTCTTACATCTGGCACACCCAAATCTCAGTGGAGCCCACTGAGAATATCGCCCAGTCCAAGGTGACTGAATTTCAGATCAAGGGGCAACAGAATTAATATGGATTTGGGGCAGATCTTGTAACCATGGCCTGCTAGCATTTTCTGTGCTTTCGGGAACAGGAAGTGAAATCTTCTTTTCCGAAAAGGAAGGCAACTATATTGAGTAAGTCAGGATCATCTCATCAAAGTTTATGATAAGGCATGGATGTTTGGAGGTGCCAAAGGACTGCTCTCCCCACACACTTACATCACAAGAGGGGACCTGATCCAGGATGGTAGCCCTCTGACTTAGCAGTACCATGTCAGGGCACAAACAGCGGTGGGGGGAAATGCTTCTCTGTCAGCCTATCTCCCTGGGCCCCATTCCCTGAACAGTGTTACACCAGCAATCAGAGTACAGTGGTACCTCGGGTTCAGAACTTAATTTGTTCTGGAGGTCTGTTCTTAACCTGAAGCACCACTTTAGCTAATGGGGCCTCCCGCTGCCACTGCGCAATTTCTGTTCTCATCCTGAAGCAAAGTTCTTAACCCGAGGTACTATTTCTGTGTTAGCAGAGTATGTAACCTGAACCGTCTGTAACCTGAAGCGTCTGTAAACTGAGGTACCACTGTACTCATCTAGACTTCACTCTGAAACAAATGATTCTAAGACACAAGTCTACAGAATCTCAGTTTTTGAAGCCCATAAGGTGCTTACAAAAATTAGCACCTGTTCCCTGGTGAGCCCCTTCTCTATGGTACCAAACAGTGTCTGAGAAAGCTTGCCAATTGTCTTTTGAGAAAAATACATACATGTGCATGTGTGTATACCTGTTTCTTAAAAGTTGTAGACCACAGGCAACAAACATTCATATGTGAATCTGCCCCAAGTGAAAGTAAGGGTGTAAGAACAGTCCTGCTGGATTATATCAAAGGCCATCTAGTTCAGCAACTTCTTCTATAGAGGGGCCAAACGGATACCTATCGTATAAGCTCCAAAGCAGAACAGAAATGCAGTACCCCTCTCCTGCTGTTGAGGGAGCTGGGCATGTTTAGCCTGGAAAAGAGGAGGCTGATAGGAGATATGATAGCCATCTTCAAATATCTCAAGGGTTGTCACGTGGAAGATGGAGCAGGATTGTTTTCTCCTGCACTGAAGGTTAGGACTTGAATCAATAAGTTACAAGGAAGGAGATTCCGACACAACATCAGGAAGAACTTTTTGAAACTAAAAGCTGTTTGATAGTGGAACAGAATCCATTGGGAGGTTGTGGACTCTCCATTGGAGGTTTTTAAGTAGAGGTTAAAAAGCAGAGACATCACCTTGCCGACAAAGGTCCGTATAGTTAAAGCTATGGTTTTCCCAGTAGTGATGTATGGAAGTGAGAGCTGGACCATAAAGAAGGCTGATCGCCAAAGAATTGATGCTTTTGAATTATGGTGCTGGAGGAGACTCTTGACGGTCCCATGGACTGCAAGAAGATCAAACCCATCCATTCTGAAGGAAATCAGCCCTGAGTGCTCACTGGAAGGACAGATCCTGAAGCTGAGGCTCCAATACTTTGGCCACCTCATGAGAAGAGAAGACTCCCTGGAAAAGATCCTGATGTTGGGAAAGATGGAGGGCACAAGGAGAAGGGGACGACAGAGGACGAGATGGTTGGACAGTGTTCTCGAAACTACCAGCATGAGTCTGACCAAACTGCGGGAGGCAGTGGAAGACAAGAGTCGGACACCACTAAATGACTAAACAACAACAACAAAGTAGAGCTTGGATGGCCACCTGTCATGGCTGCCTTAGCTGAGATTTCTGCATTGCAGGAGGTGACCTTTGGGGCCCCTTCCAACTCTACAGTTCTATGATTCTATGAGTCTGGAAGTAACTGGATGTGTTATTGAACAATGGCATGCATGCACAAGCCAGCTCTCAACCTGAAAACTGAATTGGAGATCTTAATTAGAGTGAAGCTCAGTGGGGCAGCAATCCTTGGCATCTCCTGTTAAAAAGCACCTGGACAGGCAAAAGTCACAGGTTCAATCCCCGGCATCTCCAGGAAGGGCTGGGAAAGACACCTGCCTGAAACTCTGAAGAGCTGCTGCCAGCCAGTATAGACAATACTAGGCTATTTGAACCGGCAGTTTGACTTTGCACAGGACGGATTCATATGTCGACTCTTGTTTCCTGTATCTAAATGCAAAGGCTATTTAATCTGCTGGATGACACTGCTTTTCATTATAGCTAAACAAATGAACAAACAAACACTTTAAACTGCCAGCCTATCCATTAAAGTGAGAGTATCGGCATTAATCTGCAAACCAGCCATCTCTTGTTAAAAGCAATTCGCTCTGAGAAACCATATATTTTCTCCTACTTGTGCAGCTGCCTCCAGATTCTCAAAGCCACAGCTAATTGGAAGGCCTTGGACCACAATGTTGTTGGCTGATCTGCACCCTTTTAACAAGGCTCACCTCCATGCCACCCAGCGCAGCAATTTGCGTTAAATGGAGAAATAAATAACTATGGAAAGCAAAGCACAATGCGGCTGATTACGGTTTGGCACGCCCAACCTGCATTTTCATGGATGGGTTGTGCAGACGATTCCTGATGGTTCTGAGTCTGTCACCATGAACAGGAGAATGACCACCCCTCTCCCCATTATTATTTCATCTTGTGGCCTCATCCCTTGAACATCATGTGTGCGTTTTATAGGGGTGGCTCCTGGCACAACCAGCACTGACTTCTCTGTCACCTAGTTCTTCCTTCTTGTAGTACCATCAGGAATGCAGGTGGATCACTCACACTCAGCAACGCTCTGCCAAACAGCTGGCCTGCAGCTGAACTACTTTGCAAGGGTAGTCATGAGCCCCTTTCAAAGGGCTGCCTTGCAGAGAGCTTTGCAAAAGCACTTTTTTGTGGGCATGTTGCAAAGCACTCTGCAAGACCCCTGTGGTCAGAAAAGGGCATCGTTGTCACATGGGGTGATAGGCAGGCAAGTGTCTCCACCCACCTGTCAAATTTGGACTAGGGATAAAGGAGATCAACAATATGGTTCACTGGCCAGATCAAAAGAGCGTCTGCTGTCTCCACTCCTCAACATGCCACAGAGAAGGAAGACTGGATATCGAAGCTCCCATCCCATAGGCAGAATGCAACATCAGGGCCTATATGATGCTTCAGGGGCAGCTGCTATGAACTTTACTGATCACCCAGGCTGTCTGGCATGTAATGAAAAACACAGAGATTCTAAGACCCCGAGTCCCTCCCCCCTCATATCATGATTTATAATTGGATTAAGTTTTAACACCTCTGAGGATTGCTTCATTTAGTCTTAAATTTCTGCATTGCCGAATGTGGCAATATGGCTTGTTGTTTGCCTAATTATGCTGTTGCTAAGGGATGATTTTTGGAACACTTTTAGATTCTTGCCGGCTCTGTACATTGTGCAGCGGCTGCTTCTGAAACATGCAGAAAATAGATCTGAACTTATTTTTCATTTGTAGAATCGCATGCAGCCTGCGTTCCTTGCGTGATCAATGCATTTAAATGGCATAGTGAGACATCTCCAGGGAATAAAAACATCCTGCCTATCATTTCTGACCATCACATATATTCATTCTAAAGATGCCTGACCTTTACACTTCCATGGGAGCTACAGTCTTGAACTGAGTCTTGAACTGAGAAAGCAAAAAGACCCTGTGGAATGAGGCTTTGGGATTCTGGACTGTACAATATTAGGCTTCTAGTGAGTGCATGTGGTGAATCCTTTTGAATACTCCCCACACCTACTAATCAAGCATATCAGGGAGCAAGCTATAACAAACCATTTCCCCAGAGAAGCTGCTTTTCTACATGCAGGGAGGTTGTTTTTGTTTTTCTAATGGAGAGGGGAGCATTTAAAATATGCACCCCAGCTTCTGCGGTACTAAGGTGCCTTAACATACTCATTAGTTTGCAGGAGCCAAGCACACACAATAACTTTAAAGGTAAAGGGACCCCTGACCATTAGGTCCAGTCGTGACTGACTCTGGGGCTGCGGCGCTCATCTCGCTTTATTGGCCGAGGGAGCCGGTGTACAGCTTCCGGGTCATGTGGCCAGCATGACTAAGCCGCTTCTGGCGAACCAGAGAAGCGCACGGAAATGCCGTTTACCTTCCCACTGGAGCAGTACCTATTTATCTACTTGCACTTTGACGTGCTTTCGAACTGCTAGGTTTGCAGGAGCAGGGACCGAGCAACGGGAGCTCACCCTGTTGTGGGGATTCAAACCGCCAACCTTCTGATTGGCAAGTCCTAGGCTCTGTGGTTTAACCCACAGCGCCACCCGCGTCCCTACACAATAACTTTAGGTTTCTGCAATTAAAGTGGGTGCAATTGCTCTGCCGCCCTAGCATTAAAAATCCACTTGAAAAAGGAATCAGACTTTTTGCAGTTTAGAAGATGCAGGGGGAAAGTGCACTGAAAAGTGTGGGATGAACAAATGGCTAATCGGGGTGAATGCAGGAAGAATGATCAATAGAAATGCACAATAAAGACGGGATATAATTTAACCTCTGCATAAACTTCATGCCAGCAAAACAGGACGAATGCTCAGTAAATAGGTCATCTGGAGAAGTCCTGTTTCTGCAACCCCCTCTCAAAATGTCTCAGATGTTCCTCCTGAGAAAGAATAGTAAAATCTAGATTCTAACCATCACTTAGCAGAGATTCACTGAGCCTGGCAACAGAAAGGATGTTGAAGAATTCAGATAAAAATGGAAAAGGAAGTGGAAATTGCAGCAGTTTGTTTGCTCATCTATGGTGAGGAACAGAAGCCAGACATACAAATAAAACTGGGATTTGTTCATGTTGTTGCTGGACTAGTTTTTTTTTTTAAAAGTCCACAAAAAACTTGTAATCAATTAGTTTTAAAAATTTGTTTTGATGTTCCCTTTGCATTGAAATGAATGTGAAAGTTAGATGAACAGTTACATAACTCACGTAAAACAGCAGGCAGAGAGACAAATTATGTAGCATTTGGGGGAAACCGAAGTGCAGCAAAATGGAAACGGCGCTAATTGTGACAAATATGGGTTGGAATGGCAATTGCTGCCTTCTTACAACCCTTGGCAATAGGTGTGCTCCTCTAATGCAGCTCCCTGCATGCATGCATGTGCAAACACATGATGCATTATGAGGGAGCAGGATCAAACCCACCGTCCATTCTCCCAACATCACCATGTCTGCTGTCTGTAGACAGCAGCTTCCCATTAGGCATTACTGAGAAAGCCCCATGTAGCGTTCCACCTGCAAATGGAAACACTGAGCCACATGTGCTGGTGTTAGAGAATGTGTCTGATGGGTGCAATTCTGCTTTCCTCTCACCCATTCACTGAACATATGGGAATATAGGAAGCTGAATGACACCAAGTCAGATGCACTGGCCCATCTAGCTCTGAAGGAGCGTCTCCACCCCCATCGTTCTACCTGGACACTGAGGTCCAGTGCCGAGGGCCTTCTGGCAGTTCCCTCACTGCGAGAAGCCAAGATACAGGGAACCAGGCAGAGGGCCTTCTCGGTAGTGGCACCCGCCCTGTGGAACGCCCTCCCACCAGATGTCAAAGAGAACAAGTACCAGACTTTTAGAAGACATCTGAAGGCAGCCCTGTATAGGGAAGCTTTTAATGTTTGATGTATTACAGTATTTTAATATTTTTTTGGAAGCTGCCCAGAGTAGCTGCGGAAGCCCAGCCAGATGGGCAGGGTATAAATTATAAATTATTATTATTATTTTCTACTCTGACTGGCAGGGCTTCCGACAATCAACATTCCCTACCTGAACATGCCCAGGATCGAACCTGGGACCTTATGCATGGAAAGCAAGCACTCTACCACTTGAGCTATGACTGTTCGCTACAGGAACAGTGGTTTAACAGGAGACATTACAGCCTCTGCAACAGCACCATAAGCATCCCCATTTAGTTCCAATGAAGGAACACTGGAAGCTGCTGGTTACTGAATCAGGCCACTGGTTCACCTAGTTCAGTATGATCTACGTACAATAACTAGCAGCGACTCTCCAGCATTTTGGACAGAATTGCTCTACCTGAAGATACTGGGGATTGAAACTAGGAAATCATGTGTGCTAATCAGATGCTCTACCACTGAGCTATATCTGTTATATTTTGGGGAGGTGTCATGCAAAAACCATATGCTTTCCCTTCACGTATAAAGCTTGAGGGCTTCAGGGCTAAAAATGTGCTCTTTCAAGTGCACGGGGTCCTCAGCATCTGACGCGGAAAGCCAGCGCATTTCGCATGTGCTATGAATAGCAACCTTGCAGATGTGCACAGAAGTAGACTTTTTAAAGCATTGGGGAAACCGCCAAGGCTTTGCCCCACTCTTTTCAGTTTTCCTGGAGAGAAGTGCAGGAAGCAGTCAAGGAAATGGAAGTGGGGACAAAACCAGGGTTTCTTAGTCTAGTTTTAATTCAATGCAGACCACCAGCAGGGATAGCACAGGGAGCTGCCTTGCATTGAGTTGGACCACTGGTCCATCTAACTCAATATTGTCTACACTGACTGGCAGAAGCTCTCTAGAGCTGCACACGAGGAGGTTTCCCCAGCCCTACTTGGAGAAACTGGGAGCTGAACCTGGGACGTTCTGGCTGGAAGAGTATAGCAGCATTTAAAGCTGAAAAGGTGTGATTTGTTTGATGGTGGTTGATGCACGCTGATCGATACCAGAGTAGTCGTAAGCCCCTTTCAAAAGCGCATGGGATTTCAGCCACAACATGCCCAGAATCTCCCATGCCAGCCGTTGTCAAACGCAATGGGTGCCACAGCATGCCAGACTGGAAGGAACAAATGCTAGCCCCCTCCAAAATGACAAAATACATTTTGGCCATCTGTTTCAGTATAATTCTGGCAGCTTACTACTGAAGCCGAGTGCCACCTCCAATATTTCTGGACTGCATTTCAACGGATCAGTTTATAGACTCATAACCCAGTGAAAAAAAAGGGAAAAGGGCAAGTCATCCGTCCCCAAAACAATTACCACAATAAGAGCACAGAATGGCATCAGGCAACATTGGTCCATCTAGCTCAGCAGCTCACCAGGGTTTCAAATGGGAGCTCTACCTGGAGATACCCGGGATTGAACCTTCCTGATGCAAAGTAGATGCTCTGCTACTGAACTAGGGCTCTTCCATCTTCCATTAAATGGGGGAGAGCCTTCATAGTGGTGGTGCCCCAGGTTTGGACCAATTTTCTTCAAGACAAGCAAGCCATGCCAGCTTAAGTCAAGCACAGAAAAGTCTTGTCCCTGCAGCTTTAGTTTTAACGTTACACAACGAAACCTTGCAGGAAACTCTGACCTCCTAGGAGAACAGCTCGAGTTGAGGGTTCCTGCCAGCCAGCCATGCCCTCCTCTGGGGTACTATACAGCCTCAAGCAGTTAGAGTGTATGATGCTATATTGCACATCCAGCCATGAAACATCTGACACTGATTTAAGCTCATGCGATGTTATGGAATATGCACCAACATTCCAACTTTTCCGGAAGCGAGCCTGTAAGCTTCTAATAGTGATTTTACAAAGTTCGAATCTGGTTTTATGTTTAGAAAAGTGAGGTGGAAGTCCGATGCTCACCTAGAAGAAAGCTGCATTCAACTCAACGGGGCTTACTTCTGAGTAGACGTGTACAGGATTGCACTGTGTATCTGAGAGGGGGATTATCTGCTCCAGAGTTCATCAAATGTCTCTGACTAAGACGCCTGAGCCAAGATTTCCCAGGCTTATGTCCATTACTATCATTTGAACCACGCTAACTTAGTTATACAGCTCACTAGTTGCCAGACCGCCCCAACAGTCCTCTGCCGAGCGCCTTCATTTGTTTATTCCCCCAGCTGCAGTGTGCATATTTTTATGGTTCGTTTCCCCAGCATCGCTTATAATGGTACCCATGGTGATAAGCACAATGCAAATACTCTGACAGATGGATGCAGTTGCAGAGTCTGCAGAAAGAATGGGAGAGGGGTTCATAGACTTTCAGGCTTACTATTTCTGGGGGGGGGGGAGAGATCACTCTGATATTGAAAGGATGCTTTCAGATGAACAAGAAATATTCTAGTACGCATATAAATATAAGAACACAAGACGAGCCCTGCTGGATCAGGGCCAAAGCCTATACAGTCCAACATCCTGATTTCCACAGTGGCCAACCAGATGACTACGGGAAGCTCACGACGTAGATCCATTGGGAGCTGCTTTATACAGAGTGAGACCCACTGGATCATTTACTGTAGCTCAGTATTTTCTACACTGGCTGCCAGAGGCTCTCCCTTACCTGGAAGTGCAAGGGATTGTGCTGGGGACTGAACCTGGGGGACCTTCTGTGTGCAAAGGATGTACACTCTTGCAGGCAAGACATCTGCTCTAGCATGAGCTGCGACCCTCTCAAAGACCTGAGGGCAATAGCCATTTCCCTAGCACGGATATTCAGAAGCAAGGTGCCTCTCATCTTGGATGGCTCACCTTATCCGATAGAGATTTGCCTAACACCCTTTGAAAGCCCTCTTAATTCCTTAATAAGAAATGTTGGATAGCTCAGTTGGTTAGAGCGCGGTGCTGACAATACCAAGGTTGCAGGTTCGATTCCCCAAAAGAAGAAGAAGAAAAGGAGTTTGGATTTGATATCCCGCTTTATCACTACCCGAAGGAGTCTCAAAGCGGCTAACATTCTCCTTTCCTTTCCTCCCCCACAACAAGCACTCTGTGAGGTGAGCGAGGCTGAGAGACTTCAGAGAAGTGTGACTAGCCCAAGGTCACCCAGCAGCTGCATGTGGAGGAGCGAAGAAGCGAACCCGGTTCACCAGATTACGAGTCCACCGCTCTTAACCACTATACCACGCTGGCTCAGTGTGGTGCAGGGACAGCTGCATGTTCTTGCATTGCAGGGGGGTTGGACGAGATGACCTCCAGGGTCCCTTCCAACTCTGTGATTCTCTGAGATAAGTTGGTGGCCCTTGGCACACCTTGTGGAAGCAAATTCAATACACTGTGTGAAGAATCATCTCCCTTCCTCCGTGCCGAATCTCCCAACTCCCAGCTTCACTGGGATGGTCTTATTGGGTTCCAGTGACGGGAGAAGAACTTCCATCTCTCCACCACACCACACCTAATTTTATACACCTCTGTCTTGACCTTACTCCATTACTCACTTCTTTTTCCTCCTGACCAATTTGGACTTCTCTTTTCTGCACATCACCCAGCTCTACAATATCCTGTTTGAGATGAAGCAATCAGAACTGAAAAAGAGGGAGGCAGGCGAAAATGGCCTCAGGGATGCTACATCTAGACATTTCCTTCCCACCCCACAGGGATCATCTGTCACAAGTGCCCTGTGGAAAAGATCCTGATAAATACTCAATGTTCAAATCTGGCTACTTTGGCTTCCTTAACAGACCTTTTGTTATTTGGAAGGATTTCTGTTCTGATAGACAGGGTAGCAACCAACCACAGCAACAGCAAATTTGTAAAAAAAAGACCTTACAATATTGGCAGTTTTAGTCAATCCCTTTACTAATTATCCTGAACGTGAAATTTGCCTTTTTCACAGCTCCCAGGCACCGGATTGACATTTTCAGTGCAGAGCCTCAATATACCTTTTGCTGGTCAGTCACTTGCCAGCAGAGATGCCCCCCCCCAAAAAAAAACAGTGTTCATTAATTCATCAATTCATTAAATTTTACCTTTCCTCTGAAAAGAACCCAGGGAGAAAGGCAATAAAGGAAATAAAACATATTTAAAACAATTCCAGTACAGAGACAGACTGGGGAAGATTTCTACTTAGAAGGCTTGTTTCAAGACAGCAGGCACCACAAAGGCCCATGAGATGGTGCCAGTCTAATATTTAATGGGAGGGAAGTTCCAAAGCTATATGTGAAGCTAGGGGTGTTTGCTGCTGCTGTTGTCCCAATGGACATTGCTATACCCTTGCATTTGCCAAAGTCTCCACTCACCGAGCTCGGAGAGATCACGTTGGAGCTCTCCACAATCCAGTTTTGTCTCCACCATCCTGGATATGGGCAGAACACATGTTTCAATCTGTGGGATCTTCACTTGGGGTGGGGGTGGGGAGCTCGACTTGGAAAAACCTCTGTCCAAGGCCTTAGGAGAAGTAGACAGTCGATGGAGATAGGGAGGGACTATGAGTAGCTTTCTATTTCAGCGCATGGTAGATGGAAGGGCGGAAGATCATTTAAAAGTTGTGCATCGCCAGATAAGCAGGTGTGTGTGTGTGTGTTTGGGTGGAGTGGGGTGAGTGGAACCCAGAACTGCTGTCATTAATTGTAGACATCTGCCAGAGAGGGAATACATGTGCAATTCCACCCACCCCGCTCTTTCCCAAAAATTAGCTCAATTTGATTTTCAGGAGACAATGAGGAGCAGTGTACTTCGTTGCTAAAAATATCCTCATCCCTTCGCTCTCCCACTTGGGGTCTTCCCAAAGGAAAGTGCCCTTCTTCCCTTCCAAGGAGAAAGACCCCCCTCCCCTTTTCCAAAATATCCGCTCAAAAAGGCTCAGATCTCTGTTAAAGATGCTTAGCATTTAAAATGCAGGTTAGGGTGTTAAAAGCACTTGGTTTTCACGACCCTCCCAGAAATCCCTACAAAACAACCCTGTAAGGTCTTATTACCATCCCTGACTGCAGGGAAGAAGGTTGAGACTGGGAGAAACCAGCATATTTAGGGCTAAGAACAATGCAGCTAAATCTAAACACAAAGGCTGCCAAGTGAGTTGGTGGCCTTGGTAAGATACGAACTGGGCACTTGGTGGTTCACTGCTTGAACTCTTAGCCACTGTGCTACAGTAGCACGTGGCAGCAGCCTGTGCAAAGGCAGTGGCGAGGAACAAGGCAAATCCTAGCAGCGAGCAATGAAGCCTTGCAGACCACCAGCCAGAAAAGTATTAAGCCACCAGGTGTTGTTTTTCCAAGTGTCTTGGATAGTCCCAGAGACTGATCCATGCTGAGTTGCCTTTGATGACAAGCAAATGTGTCTATACTGTATGTGCATAATGAAACACACACACAATAAAGAAATGAAACAGATAAATAGAGGGATATGAAAAATGCTTTAGAGTTCTTTCAAGTAAAACTCAGAAATGATGGACTTATTGATCTTGCAGAGCTTCCAGGGGGAGGATCTGGTGTAAATTAATCTCTCTCTCTCTCTCTCTCTCTCTCTCTCTCTCTCTCTCTCTCCCCACACACACACTACTTGAAGTACAGGTCAACACAAAGCAAGGAGTAATGAAAGCATTGAATAACTGCCGGTTGTTTTCTTAAATAAATAATCAAAAACAGGGAGATTAGAGTCCATAGCATGTCGTTTTCATCCAAGATTTGGGGTGTACAAATCATTCATTTGAATCTAGAACAACCACTGATCATGTGCCACACTGAATATTTAACCCGTTTACTGTGGCACAAGGTTTTCTGAGCTCCTTCATCCTCTGCACAAAGTGATAGATACTTAGGTGCTGGGGGGGGTACATCTGTATGTTACAGTGGTGAAAGTTCACATTTGCACCAGCTGCTAATCTCAAGATGAATTTCACGACTGTCTAAAACTAGATTACGTATTTCCCTCACTTTGCTGGACACCCAGCCTGTGGAAGCTGACAATCCCATTTGGCGATAGTCAACACTCACTGCTGCATCTCTGCATTTCCAGACTTTTAAAAAACGCTGCCTTGGGGAATGAGAGCATGCGAATGCAAATGTCAGCCTCCACCAAATTTTGGGTATTTACTGTAACACACGCACACAGGACAGGATGGCGGGGGACGTATTGGGCTCTGTTCCTTTCTTGCTGAATGACAACAACAAAAGGTCCCCTTTTGGAATTCATTTCAACCTGTCTTTTATCACAGAGCAGTGAAACTGGTTACCCCCCCAAAAACCAAACCTTAGCATGCAAGTCTCTCCCAGCATCTTGATGCAGAAAACACAAAATTATCCAGCTATCCAAGACTAAATTAGAATCAAAATGACACACATATCAGAATTGCAGGGAAATAGACAGAAACAAATTCTTCTCCCTCTCTCTTTCTCTCTCTCCCCCCCCACTGTCTCTAGTTAACAAAAGCTACATCACTTTCTCCTCTTAGCAGCAAATGCAAACCATCCAAAAAGCAGGGATGCTAGCCTCTAATTTATCCTCAGTTGCATTCCCCAAGACTGGCATACCGAAAAAGCCAGAAACTTAGATATTATGATTATTGGAGTGTCTTTTTTGGGGGGGTGGGAAGGGAGTGTTGCAAAATTTTGGTGAAGAATTCAGACATGCACTTTTTGCCCCTTCCTCTTCTCTCAGCCCCCGAATCTGACACCAGGTCATAAAATGACAAGGCACAGAAATGATTCTAAGCCTCTGCCAGCGCCGGTGACAACTACCTAGGTCAGAGGGACGCATTCAAAAGCAACAAGACAGATTTGCTGGCATCTGGGAGGAGAACCGAAGCCACATCACTCACCCAAAAGGCAGGTTTCACTGGAACAAAAGCAGGGTGCTCCAGCTCTTTCAAGATCCCCCCTGTCAGCTGCGGAGTTCGCACTTGCCTTTATAATTAAGCCAAGCAGCTCTGCTCAGTCACTGAATCTGATGAATTATAAAACTGGTAGCTCCCAGACTCTCATATTTTACATCACAGAGGGAGGTCATTCAACGAGGCACACACACACACACACACACACACACACACAGCCTGTGTACATGTATTCGGTTATAACTCATCCCAATAAACACATTAGAGCTGGCAGCGGGGACTGTAATTGGTCCTTAGGATGCACAAGCTCAAGCCAATGGCAGGCTGCAGCAACCACCCTCTGCTCTGTGCAGCATCCTCAATTGTCACTCACAGCACCTTGTTAAGGTGGAACGGCCAAGACTGCATTAAGGCCAGCAGGAGGGTCAGGACAGGCATTGAGGGTGCCAGAAATAGGCCCAGCTGGGTCAGCGCTAAACTCACTTATAAAGCAGGAGGGAAATGGGGGTCACCCTTGCTGTTCAAGTGTGCTGTGTGAACTACTTTGGGCATGCAATGTGGGGGAAGCGGCACCCCCCTTGAAAGGGAGGGTGGTTTAAATTCAGCGGGCAATGGGCAAACTCGCTGAGGTTCTTCTCAGTGTGGTATGGTGGTTAAGAGAAGTGCTTCCCCCCCCCCAAAAAAAATGTTTAGGGGTACTCTCATTTTCCTAGTTACATTTTAATGTATTTTTAATCTTTGTTGGAAGCCACCCAGAGTGGCTGGGGAAACCCAGCCAGATGGGCGGGGTACAAATAAATAATAATAATAATAATAATAATAATAATAATTATTATTATTATTAATTATTATTATTATTCCTACTCATATTGAAATGCTGCCCCTCAATGAGGCCAAACTTAGATTCACAAAATGTTTAGGGGTATGTGTACTCCTGCATTCCCCGCCCCCCCCCCCGAAAAAAGGCACTGGTTAAGAGTTTTGGACTAGGACGTGGGAGGCCAGGGTTCAAATCCCCACTCAGCCATGAAGCTCGGCCTCAGGTCAGTTACTCATCCTCAGTCTGACCAACCTCACAGGGTTGTTGTGAGGATAAAATGGGGAGAACAACTACCTTGAATGCCTTGGAGAAAAGATGGGGCATAAATGTGATACAGAAGAAGAAGAAGAGGAGGAGGAGGGGGAGGAGGAGTTTGGATTTGATATCCTGCTTTATCACTACCCTAGGGAGTCTCAAAGCGGCTAACAATCTCCTTTCCCTTCCTCCCCCACAACAAACACTCTGTGAGGTGAGTGGGGCTGAGAGACTTCAGAGACGTGTGACTGGCCCAAGGTCACACAGCAGCTGCATGTGGAGGAGCGGGGAAGCGAACCCGGTTCCCCAGATTACGAGTCTATCACTCTTAACCACTACACCACACTGGCTCTCGAAGAATAAGTAGTAGTTTGGCCCAAGGTAGTGGTGATTCTGAGTTTCCCTCTCCACAATGTGGGGGAAAGCAGAATTTTTCTCTCCAATCCCAACAGAATGCACAGAGAGTTTTCCCCCCTCCCCCAAAGCCATTCCTGCTACTATCCCACAAACAGGGCCCTTTTAAGAAAAAGGGAAGGGTCAAAGGGTTTTGTCCTGCTCAGCATTATGGATTCCTGGACCACAACTGTTGCCATTGTAAGAAGACTTGATGTCCCAATGGGAAGGCCACAAGCAAGACCTGAATGCAACAACCCTCTCTCCTCTTGCAGTTTCCAGGAACTGATATTCCTAAACATACTGCCTCTGGCAGGGAAGGACTAACAGCTATCAGGGTTTGTGGTCACCGCAGACACACAATGTCTAGTCGGGGCCGTATTTAGCATATGTGCCGCCGGGGTGCAAAGATCCGCCCAGCACCCCGAAATTTAGTTAATTTTGTGTGCACGGTGCCGTTGAGAAGGGCAAGCATCGTCGTTGAGTCTGAGAAGCGCCGCCGTTGTGAATGACAAGCGCCGCTGCTGGCGCGGCGCATCTTTGATATATGAGTGCACAAAGTCCTTTAGTGAAACAGTAGGTACACATTTTGTTAATACCTAGGTATATATCTATTTTGTTTTTCTAGCTTGATCAAAGTTATTTATTATTTCATAACAGGTAGATAGTTAAGAGCTTAGGCGGCTTCAGCAGCGGGCGCCTGGCTCCCCCCAGAATTCGGTGCCCGGGTGCCCCACACCGCTTGCACCCTGAGTAAAGACGGCCCTGTGTCTAATATTTCTACTGCAAGGACTGGGGGCAGGGGGAAAAAAAAGGAACAGTGTGTGTGGGGGGAATCCAAGAGTGTACCACACATCACATCACATCACGGCTCGGGGCTCAAGTGGGAATACAGGTAAAGGTAAAGGCACCCCTGACCATTAGGTCCAGTCATGGCCGACTCTGGGGTTGTGGCGCTCATCTCGCTTTACTGGCCGAGGGAGCCGGCGTACAGCTTCCGGGTCATGTGGCTAGCATGACTAAGCCGCTTCTGGCGAACCAGAGCAGCACATGGAAACACCGTTTACCTTCCCGCTGGAGCGGTACCTATTTATCTACTTGCACTTTGACGTGCTTTCGAACTGATAGGTTGGCAGGAGCAGGGAACGAACAACGGGAGCTCAGCCCGTTGTGGGGATTTGAACCGCCGACCTTCTGATCGGCAAGTCCTAGGCTCTGTGTTTTAACCCACAGCACCACCCGCGTCCCAGGACCTGGGGCCAAATGTGGACCCCAGAATGTTCTTTGTAATGGAATGAGGCCCTGGGATGTTTCCCCACTCCTTTTTCTGGGGAAAGGAAGTTTGGAGCTTGGAAAGCTCACATCCCATTCAAAACGCCCAGGTTAAAAACCGAGTTAGTCTGGGACAAGCTTCTCACACTGTCAAAAGTGGGCAAGAAGGGACCGTAGTCATGCCCTGGATTTCCTTCCTTTATTATTTTTAGGCTCCCTTTTAAAGCCTAAAGGCCCCGCAAGGTGGCTTATATAAAACAGCCATTAGAAAATGCCCAGTCATGTTTCAGTAAAAGAGCGTGCTTAAAACAACAGCCTGCAAGTTTGCAGGCCAGCAAGCATCATTACATAACCGATGGAAACAACTCAGAACAGCTTCAGGCCAGCAGCACTAAAAGTCTATGAAGAACACATCCTGAAATAAGTTGGATTGTTATTGTTATTATTACCCATTTTAAAAGCTTGTACTGATGAGGCCACACATTTGGGAGTTCCACAGACATGGGGCCACCCCCATGAAGGCCCTGTCTTTGGTGCCTGTCAGTCCGAATGATCTTAAAGACAGGCTTATGAGGAGGAACGCTGTAGCTGATCTCAGGACCTAGGCAGGTTAATCTGGGTGGAGGCAGTTCATTTGACCCATCCTCAGCCTGATTTACAGTGGTACCTCGGGTTAAGTACTTAATTCGTTCCAGAGGTCTGTTCTTAACCTGAAACTGTTCTTAACCTGAAGCACCACTTTACCTAATGGGGCCTCCTGCTGCCGCCGCACCGCCAGAGCCCGATTTCTGTTCTTATCCTGAAGCAAAGTTCTTAAACTGAAGCACTATTTCTAGGTTAGCGGAGTCTGTAACCTGAAGCGTATGTAACCCGAGGTACCACTGTACTCCAATTCTTCATTTCATAGCGGTGCTCTGAGAATGGGGAAAAGCTGGTTGGGGAAACAGAGGAAAAGGCAGGGCATATATCGGCATTCTTCCCTTGCTGTTGTCTGCAGCAGGGCTGAAGATGTGGCGGTGGACTCACCATTCTTAAAAACAAAAAAATCCTGCTGGATCTTGCCTATGACCCATCAAGTCCAGCTTCCTGTTCTCACAGTGGCCAGCAAGATGCCTGCAGGGAATCCGCATTCGGGACCCAAACACAAGAACACTCTCCCCTCCTATAGTTTCCAAAAACAGGTATTTAGAAGCCTTACTGCCTCTGACTGGAGGCTAGGGACCACTGACTACATTATCCTCCATGAATTTACCCAATCCTCTCCTAGAGCCATCCAGTCTTTCCCCGCTAGGCTTGGGAGTTGTTGTTGCTGTTTTGGTAAAGTTGCTCCTTAATCTGCTGAATTATCAGTTGCTGCAAAGAACAATCAGTAGAGTGCTGTTGGGTTCATGTCCTTCTTCTGGGCTACCAGTAGTTAGTTGGTTGGCTACAGTGGGGTGGAGGATGCTTTTTACATTAGTATGATGATAGTGGGACATGGGTGGTGCTGTGGGTTAAACCACAGAGCCTAGGACTTGCCGATCAGAAGGTCGGCGGTTCAAATCCCTGCGATGGGGTGAGCTCCCGTTGCTCGGTCCCTGCTCCTGCCAACCTAGCAGTTCAAAAGGACGTCAAAGTGCAAGTAGATAAATAGGTACCGCTCTGGCGGGAAGGTAAATGGTGTTTCCGTGTGCTGCTCTGGTTTGCCAGAAGTGGCTTAGTCATGCTGGCCACATGACCTGGAAGCTGTACGTCGGCTCCCTTGGCCAATAAAGCGAATGAGCGCTGCAACCGCAGAGTCGGTCACGACTGGACCTAATGGTCAGGGGTCCCTTTACCTTTATGATGGTGCTGAACAGCATGAGTACATTTCCCTAAATGGCTTAGGACCGTGATATCTGAAGGAGTGCTTCTTCCCACAGTGCCCTGCTCTTGCACTGAGAGCTTAGGAACATAGGAAGCCCTCTTATACGGAGTCCACCTAGCTCACCATGATTTCAGGCAAGTGAAACCACCACTCAGCTGTGGCTTTCCCCCAATGCATTGCTTTAAATAAGGAGTTTTCTTCTCGATGGTTACTTTAGAGCAGTGGGAATACAAATAGCTCGATTAGGAAAGAGCAATTGATAAGACGACCCAGCCTTGTTCCTGGGAGACGGAACAATCAATGAGGCTGGCTGGACGTGGCTTGGATAGCCATTCGTACTATTGACTAGACTGTGGATCCAGCCTATCAGAAGACCTATTGTTAAGCAGCAAGGCTATTCAGGGAACAGCCAGGTTTACTGAGTTGATCAGGAAACACCTTGCCTGCAATTGCATTTTAGCCAGGCAGAAGAGTCTACATGAAAACCACAGCTATGAAAGCTTGATAGCTCCTATCAAGGGACAGTCAAGCACTCTTGTTTGCCTCGCTCTTTGTTTAGAGTGACACAAAAAGGACTTTAAATGTTTTAGGAGTTGTCCCTATTGCTGCATGAGATGTATCTATCTGCTCATTCAGTGGGCTTCCTCTTCCTCTTTTCTCCCCACACAGCCTAAAAAAAACTGTTCTATAGCATCCCCCAACTCTCCGAAGAATATTTTGAAGGTGCATGGGGGGGGGGGACGGACTTCAGGGGAGAGAAGCAGGATGTTCTATTACAGAAGAGGAAGTCTGTCAGAGATGGGGGAGAAATTCAGTCCAGTTCACATGTAAAGGTGAACCTACCTAATTCACACATTCTGAAACAATATGTTCACACATCTCCAGATTTTGCAATGCAGCTCTCGAGCCAAGTAATGCATACCAAAAATCACACACCAAGGCAAAAGTTAGCATATAAATTCATATATTAGTGAAAATAACGTTATGCTAGGGGAAATTGCTTTGGAAAGATGTGCATATTAGGCAAACATTGCATATTTTAGAATATATTAACACTAAAATGCTGATGAATATTCACGAGGACCTGTTTGCTGCTTCGAATGACAAACTAATGTGGAGAAACTAGAAGACACTGAAGCTGAGAGGTTCACTCACTGCCACATGGGGCACAGCCTTAGGCAGAAGGGGAGGCTGCCTGGCCCAAGACATTTTGCTGAATTAGTTGAAGAAGAAGATGCCGCCGCCCTTTCATTCCACACCAAGAAGGCACAGCCAGACTGAGATAGCATTTGCCCCAGCTTCCTGTTTCTGGCAGTGAGAAATGGCTGACTCCCATACGATCGGATCCCAGCCGCGCTGGTAATTCAGGGCTGATAAGGGGTAATTAGCCCTGGCAGATTCCCCAGGGTGGACTGTCTCGCAGACCCACAGATTGTCTGAGATTGTCAGCTTGCATCAAGGTGCATGTGGCAGGACACTGCGTCCCAGAGCACGAACCTCTGGCCCTTCTGAGGCCGCTGAGCTCCAGGAAACATGGCCAGGAGTGATGGCAGCTGTCGTCCAGCAACACCTGGAGATCCTGGCACCTGCTCTACCTATCGCTAAGGTTCCTCTGGAGGTTTGCGCAATATGCAGTAACTCCCTCGTTCTTTCTTTTGTCCTGAAAAGAATACTTGGCCTTCCCTCTCTTAAAGAGAAGGCACACAAAGGATAGCCGTATGGTGTGTTATTGAATCCAATATTAGTCTGTTTAATGGTGTGTTCCTTCTCGGCTCTTTTTCCAGCTTGTTGCTCGAGTTACCCTTGGGCAATTTGTCAGTCGTTGTGAATTTAAAGGAGCATCCTCTCTCTCTCTCTCTCTCTCTCTCTCTCTCGCAATGCCTCCAGCAGGATCCACCAGACAAGGCACCCAGTCAGACTAAATCGAGGGCAGGGAACATTTTTCATCCCAAGGTCATCATTACCTTCTGGTCAATTTTCTGGGGTGGGAACACATGGAAGTGATGGGTGGGGTCAGAGGGGAAAGTGCAATTAATGTGGATCTTACCTTTGTACAGGATGCTAGTTTCTACACACCCACTCACCCACACACCCACCTCTCTGTCTTCCACTCAGGCAGGCAAGCAGCACTGTGAAAGTTCAAAGACAAAGTTCAGGCAGGCCTAAACACTCACAGAGATTGCAAAGCAGGGCTGGTGAATCAGGAGGATGTGTAGCCTCTGAAGAGCCTAGAGGACCAGCCGCGTTTGGCCACATTTGGTCCCTGGGCCTGAGGTTACCCACCCCAGGTTTAGATGCAAAACAGTGGAGGGTATGGTGAGGAAAACCATGACTAAGTAAGACCACAGTTTGCAAAGCAGAGTTGGCAAAATTTAAATTAAGGCAAAAAGGAAGAGTTGACTTAAAAATTAAAGCCAATTGCAGCAGACTTGTTTTACTGAATCTATCTATCTATCTATCTATCTATCTATCTATCTATCTATCCATCCATCTTTTACTGAATCTCTCTCTCTCTCTCTCTCTCTCTCTCTCACTGTATTACATTATATTTCTTAATAACTCTCTGGTCATTCAAAGCCTCTTCTTTAGGGCCATTGATCTGCTATATAATTCTATGTGCAGAGGATGGATGTGTGACAGAGATCAAGCATCCTCAAAGAGCTGCTGAAGCGGGAAAATGTTGAAGGGCATGGAAGATAAGTGGGCTGATGATAAGCAGGTGGTGACATTACTGTATCCTGCACACTGGTGTTAATACAGACATAAAGAGGTAAAAGGTAAAGGACCCCTGGGCGGTTAAGACCAGTGAAAGGAGACTATGGGGTTGCAGCGCTCATCTCGCTTCAGGCCAAGGGAGCCGGCATTTGTCCACAGACAGCTTTTCTGGGTCATGTGGCCAGCATGACTAAACTGCTTCTGGTGCAATGGAACACCGTGACAGAAACCAGAGCACACAGAAATGCCGTTTACCTTCCCGCCGCTGTGGTACCTATTTATCTACTCACGCTGGCATGCTTTTGAATTGCTAGGTTCAGAGCTAGGACAGAGCAACAGGAGCTCACCCCGTCATGGGGATTCAAACCGCCAACCTTCCGATTGGCAAACCCAAGCGGCTCGGTGGTTTAGCGCCACAGCGCCACCCGCGTCCCTTCATACAGAAATATGGTCCTGTTAGAAGGAATCAAAGGAAGCAGGGTGGGGTTGCAGCTTAGTTGTACAGCGAACACAGAAGGTCTCAAGTTCAAACTGTGGAATCTCCAGTTAAAAAGATCTCAAGGTGCATGGGATGAGAAAGCCCTCAGTCTGAGATCCCAGAGAAGCTCTACCCCTCAGCTCCCCACAGTAGACAACCCTGTGCCAGATATAAGGCAGCTTGATTCCATGTGTATCATGCCTCCATGCCTGGCTGTGTTGCCATCCATCATTGAGAGGGCAAACATCAACAGCAAGGAGCCTGCAGTACTTCTAGGGGCTCCCATGTAATTTAGGCCCCATCCGCACTATATACATCTGAAGCAGAATCATCTTGATTCTGAGACCTGCAGGATTTGACATCTTTCCGCAGGGCCCGCAAGACGGAGCTGTTCCGCCTGGCCTTTGGTTTGGACCCAGTCTGACCCTTATGTTGCCCTCCCCTTATGGTTTCGATTTATGAGCTACTACTAAAACGAGGCTGCATTTTAAATTGTATTTTAACCCCTATTTTAATTAACTTTTTCTTCTTTTTCTATTATGTTTTATTGTAATTTTATTGGTGTTAGCCGCCCTGAGCCCGTTTCTAGCTGGGGAGGGTGGGGTATAAATAAAATTATTATTATTATTATTATTATTATTAAACTGTCATAAGGTAAAAGTAAAGGGACCCCTGACCATTAGGTTCAGTCGTGGCCGATTCTGGGGTTGCGGCGCTCATCTCGTTTTATTGGCCGAGGGAGCCGGCGTACAGCTTCCGGGTCATGTGGCCAGCTGACTAAGCCACTTCTGGCAAACCAGAGCAGCGCACGGAAACGCTGTTTACCTTCCCGCCGGAGCGGTACCTATTTATCTACTTGCACTTTGATGTGTTTTCGAACTGCTAGGTTGGCAGGAGCAGGGACTGAGCAACGGGAGCTCACTCCGTCGTGGGGATTCGAATTGCCGACCTTCTGATCGGCAAGTCCTAGGCTCTGTGGTTTAACCCACAGTGCCACCCGCATCCCTTTTATAACTGTCATAGCTCCCCTCAAAGGATCCTGGGAAGTGTAGTTTGTTAAGAGTGATGATTGTTAGGAGACCACCCCCATACCCGCCACAGAGCTACGATTCTGAGTCGTTTAACAAACAGTGCCAGTTCCCAGGGCACTCTGAGAACTGCAGCTGTTTGAGGGGGATAAAGGATCTACAAAGCAACTACAATTCCCATGATTCTTTGGGGGACGTATTGTGTTGTCCAGCGTGGTGAGATTGGACGATGATTTCTTTGTTGCTCTTTCTGGAAAACCAATTTATATGAACCCCCAGTGGTTCAATTGATGAGAGGAGAAAAGGATGTTTAGAAATCATGCACAATTTTTTTTTTTGGGGGGGTTGAGGACGTGGGGGTGCCAATGAAAAAACTATTGTGTGAATGAGTTGAAGGTATTAGCCAGCTTCAGAACCTTTGTTCCTTTATGGAATGACCCTATTAAAAATAATTAGATTAGAAGGAAGGGGGAACACACCGTAAACTGATTTTCCAGTTGCTGCTTTTAAACCATGATAATGACATCTGCCACGTTAAGGCATTCAGTTGGAGAGATGCAAACTCAACACACAGAGAAAACAAAAGGGACACACCTCTCAAGGGAGAGGATGAAAATTAATGTCAATCATGACACCCGCATCTGCAAGAAGGATTCATTATGCTTGTCTTGCAAATAACGCAGCTATACAGTATATTTCTAAAAAAGATGTAATTGAAAAATGCCACTCAGGAGTGAACTGCACACACACAAAATGATATTACAGTAACTCTGGAGGTAAGCATGGATTGGGGTGTGTGTGTGTTTGTGTGCGATGGGGGGTGGATGATGGGTAGGAAAGGAGAGGGATATTCTGCAACGACAATGCATAAAAATGTAATAACACGGGAGAAAATTGGATTTCTTTTGGTGATAGAATCAGAATGACCCCCGCATTATGTGCGGCTTGTACTGCGGGGAGCTACGATCTAGTAATGAAAAGTAGTTCAACTGTGAAATTAACCATTTGGCTGCCCTTGTGCAGGATGCCCAAGCGAGCACCATTCTCTGGAAATAAAGTAGGACATAGGCTTTTGTGGTGGTTAGGCATTGTATGACCTTATGAGGGGGGAGGGGAGGTGTGGCCATCACCTGCCCCTCCAAGATTAAGGGTATTCCGTTAAAGGAATCCGGGGGTGTGGATCTTGTCCGAAGCCCGGGGCGGGGCTGGGTTATCTCCCTCTTGGACTACTGCAATGCGCTCTACGTGGGGCTACCTTTGAAGGTGACCTGGAAACTGCAATTAATCCAGAATGCGGCAGCTAGACTGGTGACTGGGATTGGCCGCCGGGACCACATAACACCGGTCCTGAGAGATCTGCATTGGCTCCCAGTACGTTTCCGAGCACAATTCAAAGTGTTGGTGCTGACCTTTAAAGCCCTAAACGGCCTTGGTCCTGTATACCTGAAGGAGCGTCTCCTCCCCCATTGTTCAGCCCAGACACTGAGATCCAGCACTGAGGGCCTTCTGGCAGTTCCCTCATTGCGAGAAGTGAGGTTACAGGGAACCAGACAGAGGGCCTTCTCGGTAGCGGCGCCCACCCTGTGGAACGCCCTCCCTTCAGATGTGAAGGAAATAAGCAGCTATCTTCTCTTTAAAAGACATCTGAAGGCAGCCCTGTTTAGGGAAGTTTTTCATATTTAATGCTGTATTGTTTTTAACACTTGATTGGAAGCCGCCCAGAGTGGCTGGGGAAACTCAGCCAGATGGGTGGCGTATAAATAATACCTGGGGGAGCTCGAGTTGGTCTGCATCGACGGGGCTCCCCCTACTGGTGGTTCACCCTTACCGGACTCCGTGCGCAACGGGTAGGAGTCAGATATAGTCGGGTCCATTCAATGCCTAAGCCGATACTGCTCACATTCTGTAATCAATCAATAAAGTTGTAGCCAAATTTTGCCCAACAACATTAACTTAATATCTGTGTCCTTGTGCGTGTTATTCTTCAACGAGGGGGTGGTTTCGGGGTCTCGACACGCAATAAAGGGAAGTAGTGCAAGGTGAGAGCACCTGTCTGAAACCACGGAGAGTCACGGCCAGTCAGTGTAGACAATTGAGCTAGGTTAACAAACAATCTGATGTAAGGAAGCTTTCTGTCTCCCCATGTACCCAGGAAGGGCTGTAGCTCACTGGCAGAACATCTGCATGAGGAAGGTGCCAGGTTCACTGCAGTCTACAGGTATGACTTTTTTTCTCCTGCTTTGGAGGGTAGGACTTGAGCCAATGGCTTCAAGTTACAAGAAAGGAGATTTCGACTAAACATCAGGAAAAGCTTTCTGACAGTAAAAGCTGTTCGACAGTGGAACATTCTCCCTAGGGACGTTGTGGACTTTCCTTCCTTGGAAGTTTATAAGCAGAGTGTGCCGGGCCCGGGGTTAACCCGAGCAACGCAGTCCAGGTCTGGTACCGAATCCAAGGATTCTGCGAGGAGTCAGTCCGACAGGCCCAAGGCGAGTCGCAAGGCAGGAAACCAGGCTAGGTCAGGCACAGGGTCTCAGGCAGGTTCCAGCAAGCAGCAATGTTGCTCCCGCAACCTGGGGCGGGGTCCGACAGCCTTTTATCTCTGTTGGGGTAACGGCCGGTCCTGATCCCCCAGTGACTCACCTCCCTGTCTCGCCCGAAGGCAAGCACTCCTCCTGCGAGTACTCAGGTCTCTCCTTCTCTCAGACCTGAGTCTCTGCAGCTCGGGAGATGTCGGTGGGTTACTAGACCCAGGGGCCGCCTCAGCCTCCCCTGACCCAACTGGTAGTGGAGCAGCTGCATGTGATTGCCCAGCTGAAGGCAACGAGGTAATCCCCGCATCTGGAGCCAGGGCAGGCTTGGGGCCCTGACTCGGCCCAGCTGGGGCTTGTTGCAGGGGAACCTGTGCAGACTGGGGCTCTTTAGAATCAGGCCCCAGACTTGGTTCAGATGCCGCCTGAGGCAGAGGATTCAGTGCGGACTGAGACTCCTCCGGTTCCAAGTCCGAGCCCAAGTCCCAGGCCATCACACAGAGGCTGGAGGGCCATCTGTCATGGATGCTTCAGCCAAGATTCCTGCATTGCTGGGGGTTGGACTAGATGACCCTTGGGACTCCTTCCTGCTCTACAATTCTATGATTGGGAATGATCCTGCCTGGAATCCTGGAAAGCCACTGCCAGTGAGTGTAGATGGATCCAATGGTTTGACTCAGAATACAGCAGCTTCCTAAGTTCCTAAGTTTTCTAAGAGATCAACAAGTAGCTAGCTTTAAACAAAGGGACACAGAGGGGCATGTTATTGCCATGATGGCTAACGCTGAAAAACAAAACAAAAACCCGGAAGCCATTTCGTGGAATACTAATTCTTTTCTGTAATACATGAAGATGTCTCTCAGTAGCTGACATTAATGAATCCTCTTGTTCGACATGGCAAATAGCTGCAGAATGTGCCTAATGTGCTTTGTCACTTTTGACGGCTCGCTCTTTTGTCCCAGCCTCTCCTGCTGCATGCAGCGTGGCCTGTGTTGGTTTTGGAAAGAGGAGGTCAAGTCTGATCTGCCCCTCCACTCGCTGAGGCTACACGAAAAACTGCTGGGAGCCTGTTCAACTTTGAAGCCTCCGACTGTCAGGGAAAGGGAACAAGACAATTTTACTCCATGTTTACATTCCTTCTTTCTCCCCCGCCAGCCTTTCTCTCCAGAAAGTCCCTATTATGACAGCCCCCGACCCTTTTCTCAAACATTCTTCTCCCTCAGCTTTGGGCTCAAAATCTGAATTACACTGTCAACATGTGGCAAAGTATTTGCTTTAGTTCAAATCAATATGTGAACTTCAGCCTGCGTAGCTACCTCTTCGTCTTCTTGAATGTTGCCTTGGCATGACTGGCTCTCAGGTGTAAAGTCTCCTGGTCCTGAAATTCTATTTATGAATTTACTCGCTGCCGGTCAAGAGCAGACAACCTCTCCTGGAGCAGAAATCAGGCATTTGGCTGCCTGAGGCAGACAGAAAATCCTCATACACTTCTCACCCAAAAGTCAAGGCACACAGTATCTGAGGTTGGTCAACCTATTTTAGCACGAGAGACAGAAAATTCCCTCTCCCTGGCAGTAGAAATATGCCCACAATAGGGCTGGCCCAGTAAGGATTTCCCCACTACGATACCACTTTAAAGCAGGCATAGGCAGATGTTGGGGATTACAACTCCCATCATCCCTAGTTAACAGGACCAGTGGTCAGGGATGATGGGAATTGTAGTCCCAAACATCTGAAGGGCCAGAGTTTGCCTAGGCTTGACTTTAAACAGTCTGGGCTTCTGCCAAAGAACTCTGGGAGCTGTAGTTTGTTACAGGTGCTGATTCCCCTCAGAGACCTACAATTCCCAGGGAAATCTGGGAACTGTACATGCCTGAGTGAAATAGGGGTCTCCTAACAGCTCTCAGCATCCATAACTAACTACATTTCCTAGGGCTCTTTGGGGAAAGTTATGACTGCTAAAGAGTTTTAAGAGCTTGTAACTCGGAATTGTCTCACTGGCCATAACACACCTTCCCCAAGCGAAAACAATGTCCCAGAGGCTGATAAATGCTTTAGATTCTTGGAAACGACAAAACACTTATCTAATTTATGGAGCTCACAAACTCCTTAAGTTTATATCTGCTTTCAACAATGAACATAAACAAAACCCAATTTCAGCACAGCCTCAATTTAAGTGATGCTTGCATTCCATGCTTCTAAGATTAGCTTCTTGATAGCGAAAATTAATTTAATTTAATAAGAGGCATATTGGATTATATGATCTCGGCTCAGGTTGACATTTGCAGCGGAAGGTTAAAAGTAAATTAGGAAAACAAAGACATTCTGCTATCATCTTTAATTCGTTTTGCTGACCTTTCCCTGCTTCGTACCAAAAGCTCGAGAACGATTAGCATCATCCTTGAGTTGGGAAAGCAGTTCCATGATTTGATTGTTCCTTCCTGGCGATGAATGGTACTTTTTTTCAGAATCATACAAGTAGGGTTTGAGGTGTCTTTAGAATCCATCTTGGCTAACCCCCTGACTGAGGCCATAGCTGTCAACTTTTCCCTTTTCTTGCGAGGAATCCTATTCAGAATAAGGGAATTTCCCTTAAAAAAGGGAAACATTGACAGCTATGACTGAGGCAGGAGACCCAGACCTAGGTCACTCCCAAAAGATGGCAGCCCATTTTTTCCTGGGGGGCTCCAGTGCTCTTATCATCAAAGCCAGTCAGAAACTTGTATACCTTCCTAGAGATGGGAGTAGAAATTCAGAGAGGCAGTGTGCAGTTCAGTATGTCTTATGTAGCCCCCCCCAACAAATCCTCACCCCTCAGCTGCAACATAACCATGTGGGCCCTGACCCCCTCGCCAGCTCCAAATGGTGTGGAAGCCATTACTACCCAAAGAAACAGAATTCTTCTGCCATGTCAGGATCATTCTCATATATATATATATGAATGATTTTAACAAACAGCATTAAAAGAACGAGCAGAGGGAAAATGGTAACCATGCTTAACAATGGGATCCTACACAGGTTGACTCAGGAGTAAATTCCACTGTATTCAATGGGGATTATTCCCACAGAAGTAGCATGCATTGGATTGCAGCCTTAAGTGTTATGCGGCAACTTAAAAACAGATGTAGGCTGCCATTCTAAAGATACTTACTGGAAAGTAAGTCCCATTGAGCACAGTGGGGAATAGGGGTGGGTAAGAAATCCAATTCAGTTTGCATCTAAAGGCTGATTGACCCAGCTCTCCAAAACAAGATGACGGCCAGCCTTGGGAATTCACACTTTCCTGAACTTTGCAGTGCAGTTCTCCAGTCAAGTAATTTGTACAAAAAGTCATATCCTGAAGGAAAGTGTGGCTGTATTTTTCTTTAAGGTGTTATTCCCTCACCTGGGCATGAACCATTAAGAGGTGGTTTAGAAGTTAATTCTTACCACAGATGGTACTGAGTAAACTCTACTTCTACAAGGCCTAATAATCTCAGGGGGGAAAGGTACAGAACAAGGAATCTGCAGCTGATTTTTTTTCAATGGAGTCCGGGAGACACCAACAGACATTCATAGCAGAGCAGCCTTGCATGGATTGAAGGACGGCTGTTACCAGAAATTGACCAGGCAGGCCAAACACTACTTCTCAAACACTTCCTTGCACCGGTAAGATTTGGGGCAACACTGGTGATAGTGCTTTCATCCTTCCCAAGAGTGGTGGAACAACCCAAATCCCTGGTACTCTGCAGCTGCAGAGCCAACATTCCAGATGTTGTTGGACTCCAACTCCCTTCAGTGTGGAGAGCCAGTGTGGTGTAGTGGTTAAGAGCGGTAGTCTCGTAATCTGGGGAACCGGGTTCGCATCTCCGCTCCTCCACATGCAGCTGCTGGGTGACCTTGGACTAGTCACAATTCTCTGAAGTCTCTCAGCCCCACTCACCTCACAGGGTGTTTGTTGTGGGGGAGGAAGGGAAAGGAGAATGTTAGCCGCTTTGAGACTCCTGAAGGGGAGTGAAAGGCGGGGTATCAAATCCAGACTCCTCCTCCTCCTCCTCCTCCTCCTCCTCCTCTTCTTCTTCTTCTTCTTCTTCTTCTTCTTCTTCTTCTTCATCCCTGACTGCTGCCCATACTGGTTGCAGCTGGAATGCAACAACATCCGGAGGGCACCATGTCAGCTACCCTTGCTCTACAAGGGTCTTTCTTGGCCCTTCGTGTTTTGTAGAATGAAGGTAGGGCCCAAGAGCCACATTCCCTTATGGGCAGCCTTCCAGTAGCTGCATACCATTGGAAGCCATGGCCAGACTCACACCACTCTCCATCCTTTTGATGATAAGATGATAAGATGATAAGTGGAACGGGACGTGGGTGGCGCTGTGGGTAAAACCTCAGTGCCTAGGACTTGCCAATCGTATGGTCAGCAGTTCAAATCCCCGCGGCGGGGTGAGCTCCCGTCGTTCGGTCCCAGCTCCTGCCCACCTAGCAGTTCGAAAGCACCTCTAAGTGCAAGTAGATAAATAGGTACCGCTTTATAGTGGGAAGGTAAACGGCGTTCCGTGCGTTGCTCTGGTGCTGGCTCGCCAAAGCAGCTTCGTCACGCTGGCCACGTAACCCGGAAGTGTCTTTGGACAGTGCTGGCTCCTGGCCTCTTAAGCGAGATGAGCGCGCAACCCCAGAGTCAGTCACGACTGGCCTGTACGGGCAGGGGTACCTTTACCTTTTACCTTTAGAGTAGCTTACATCTAAATAACTATTCTGGGTGACTGATAACTTCTTTGTAAAGACTATACAATGTCCAGACTCCTTATATTCAAAAAGAAGCTGCAGTCTAGCTTCTGCACAGGTTTCTCCCTATTAACATTTAGGGATCTTCCTCTGTCTGGTTCACTTCAGACAGATCACACTGACACAACACTGTCCTTGACAGTATCCCGAGAAGCCTCTCTCAGCAGCCATCCTCCCTCACAGACACAGAGAGAAGAAAGCAGTTAAAAACGACAGTTGCTGGAATAATAGTCACAACACAAAGGAATGCCTCTCTCATGTGACTCATAGTTATCCAATCACATGAGAGAGCTACTGACAAAGGGAGGGAAAACCCATGCTAAAAATACACAGTAAGCTAACATAAGTAAACACACCCATTTCAGGAAATTAAACCATCCTTAACATATCCTACATCCAGGCAAGGAAGAGGTGCCTTCGCAGTTCCAGGACACATCCCAGATAGGCAAAATCAAGAGAGTTGGCACAGAGCAGTCCAGGGAGGGGTGTGGCCTTGGGTATGTGGCCTGGGAAGAGTCCTAAGGGTTGGAGGGTTGCATTTTGGCCCTGGTTCTAAGGCTCACCATCCCTTTTGCAGAACTTCTGGTTGCCCAAAGAAAGGGAGACGTCCTAGCATTATAAGCGCTGGCGCCCATAAATATTTTAGTGAGAGCTTTGGACTGAAACATGCTTGAGATACCTTCCCCACAAGCAAAGTGTGGAAGGAAAGGCGAGGCCACACAGAACAAAGATGCTTTCTTGTAACCTAGCAATGTACGTCTCCATCTGTCATCTCCAATAGGTAATAATTCACATAAGAGCTCCGTGGGGATTTGGGGATAAATGTAAACTGGCGCCATGGCACGCACCTGCCTCCACTACAAAAGTGAGTCACAGGTTCATCAGGAGTAGTAAAAGCAATCTCTCCACTTCTATTTATACCCTCTCCCTCGCACTTTGCGAGAACAGCTGCAGCAAAACGTCGCCACCGGAGCTAAAAGTTTTCGGACTCTCGTCAGCCCTACTATTTATTTATTTAATTAATAGAATTTATGTGCCACTCGATTGTAAGAAACCTCAGAGCCGTTTACAAAAGATAAAACAGGAAAATGAAATAATAAAATAAATTTCGCAACCCTACTTCAAAACCTACAAAAGATACTGGAACAGATTAAAACACCTCACTTTCTAAGCATCTGGGTAGGCTTGTCTAAGTAGGAATGTTTCCAGCAGGTGCATGAAATAGTATACCTTGAAGAAGCCCCAGAGAGCATGGCCATTGGTCAGGGATGATGGAAGTTGTAGTCCAGCAACATCTGGGCAGCTGCAGGTTCCTGCATCCCTGCTATAAAAGGTAAAGGTAAAGGGACCCCTGACCATTAGGTCCAGTCGTGACCGACTCTGGGGTTGTGGCGCTCATCTTGCTTTATTGGCCGAGGGAGCCGGCGTACAGCTTCCGGGTCATGTGGCCAGCATGACTAAGCCACTTCTGGAGAACCAGAGCAGCACACGGAAACGTGTTTACCTTCCTGCTGGAAGGTATTTATCTACTTTCACTTTGATGTGCTTTCGAACTGCTAGGTGGGCAGGAGCAGGGACCGAGCCACAGGAGCTCACCCCGCTGCGGGGATTCGAACTGCCGACCTTCTGATCGGCAAGTCCTAGGCTCTGTGGTTTAACCCACAGCGCCACCCGCGTCCCTTCGCATCCGTGCTATACTTGATAGTTTATCAGCTACTCTGCAGTCAATGTACATTAGCAATATGTGTGGCCTGCAATCGTAAGAACATTTGGGATAGACAGGATTTTACCTCAGGAGAGGAGGTTGGTGGGACTCCTGAATTCCCTTCCAGACCTATTATTCTGATATTGGTGGTTTTTTAAAATTTATTCGATTTGTACCCCACCTTTTCCTCCAAAGAACTCAAGGTGGTCACATGCTCCCCCCCATTTAAAACTTGCAACAACCCTGTGAGGTAGGGTAGGCTGAGAGGCAGTGGCTGGCCCAAGATCACCCAGGGAGCATCATCCCTTAATGCAGGCCCCCCCAAACTCGGCCCTCCAGCTGTTTTGGGACTACAATTCCCATAATCTCTGACCACTGGTCCTGCTAGCTATGGATAATGGGAGTCGTAGTCACAAAACAGCTGGAGGGCCGAGTTTGGGGGTGCCTGCCTTAATGTATTATATGACCCCCCCTTTTTTTCTTCCTTTATGGTATTGTGGGGGGGGGGTTACCGTAAGTTGCTTGGAGATGTTCAGGTGACAAACGACTAATAAGTTTAATAAATGAAATGAAGGGCTGATTTTAACCCTGGTTTCCCAAGTCTGAGTCCAACACTCTAACCACTACACCACCCTGGCTCTGAAATATATCCTAAATTGCCTGGAGATTCTGATGCAACATGCCATTAAATACTAATACTACTATTACTAGTATTGTTGGCTCTGGAGTCAGACCCCAACCACCCCTGGAGAAATGTTACGGGGGGTGGGGGTTACTTAGAAATATGAATATGCAATCGATCCGACAAATTGCTGTTAGTAATATCCTTTCGCCCACACCTTTGATGTTGATTTTGGAAGGGCGAATTGCGTGCACGGATTTCAACACAGCCCTCACTGCTGAATTCACCAATGAATTCGTTGAAGGTACTTGGTGGCCGTGCGAATGAATGAGTTGAGCGGGAGAGAGTAAAACACACGCTCACCCCTCAAGTCAACCTCCCTTGCTTCTCCGTTATGAGTAAGTGGAGCTCAAAAACACAGAAAGGGTAGCATGAATGAGAAAATCAACCAAACAGAGGAAAACCATCAGGATGCCAGAAAGTGACTAATTAATTACGGTGATTAGGAGGACTTGATTACGGTGTCTATGAGCAAAAGCGAAGGAGCCCACAACCTGCTGGCCTTACGCCCGCTGTTTACTACCAGCCTTAAGCAGTGCTAGTATCTTGTTTCGTCGTCAATCTCCCATTCAGGCAACTGCCTCTTGCGGTGACACCCATAGGGTTATATGAAACAACATCATGCTCAGAGCAGACCCACTGAAATTGGTGGCCAAGATGGACATATCCTTCATGAATTTGTCAAATCCCGCATTCAAGCCTTTCAGATGTTGTTGGGCTTTAACTAGTACCAGCAGCATCGGCCAGTGTAGTCAGTTGGTCAGGGAACGTGTTGATGTGATTTGCATTCCAACAACATCTGAAAGACCACTGGTTCCCTGGCCAGTGCTCAGAGATGGTGGGAGCTCTAATCCAATGACCTCTGAAGGGCCACAGGTTCCTTGCCCCTGTTGCAGCAGCAAAGGACCATAGCTCAATGGCAAAGCATCCGCTTCACGCACAGAAGGTCCCAGGTTAGATCCCTGGCATCGCCAAGGAAGACTGGGAGAGAAGTCTTACTGGGAGCCTGAAAACCTGGAAAGCTGCTGCCAGTGTATACAGTATTGAGCTCGATGGACAAATACTCTAGATGGAGGATTGGGAGAGACTTTGGAAGAAAGGGGTTAAGTTTACCGCATGTACTTTGCTAAAGGAAAATATTATGAAAATGATGTATAGATGGTACTTAACCCCTGTTCAATTGGCAAAGATGTACCATAATTGTGACAATGTATGTTGGAAATGTAAAGAAAAAGAAGGTACCTTCTATCATATGTGGTGGACTTGTCCCAAGGTAAAGGACTTCTGGGAAAAAATTTATAATGAATTAAAAAAAATGATGAAATATACATTTATTAAGAAACCAGAGGCCTTTCTCCTTGGGATAGTTGGTACTGAACTGCCCAAAAAAGATGTGAAAGTATTTTTGTATGCCACAACAGCTGCTAGGATTTTACTAGCCAGTAAATGGAAAACACAAGAATTACCAACGGTAGAAGAATGGCAGATGAAGATGATGGAATTTATGGAGCTGGTGGACCTCACCGGGAGAATCCACGACCAGAAAGAAGAGGATTACCAAGAAGATTGGAAGAAATTTAAAGACTATTTGAATAAATATTCTAACATTAAAGATATGTAACCACTTGAAAGAACCAATCAGGCCTAGGACAAAGTTAGACCTAAATGTATAAATAAGAAAATGTACTATAAGAAAGGTAAATAAATTGGAATACGACTGTAATATTGTTTTATGAAATAACGATATTGGAAACTGCTACATTCAAATTAAGAGGAAATTCAGATGGAGGAGATTAGAGGAAGTCAACTAAAATGTTTATGAAAATGGATTTTAATTAATTGAGTTTCTTTTTTTCTGTTTAGGTATGTCAAGTCTGTTCTTCTTTTTTCCTATTTTTTATTTCTATATTGTGTTGTTGTTATGTTGTTGTGTTGTTGCATATTTTCTTTTTTTGTTATGTCTATTGAAAATTAATAAATATTATTATGAAAAAAAATAGATGGACAAATACTCTGAGCTGGTAAAAGGCAGCATCCTATGTTCTGCACTGTGTTAAGAAGCACGTTCTTTTCTCTCTCTGGAATATACATGCAATCAGTTTCCTTGGATTCCACATTCTAGCAGGCTGAGAACAGGTGAAAATATACTCTCCATCCACCATGCGTTATTTTATATCACATACCATTTTAGTTGTCCCTTTAAAATAAGCTTTCGAGCCCCCAGAGATAACAGGGTTCTGGTCTCTGATAGATTTGCCTGCCTGCCCCTGCCCCCAAGGAAATGTACCACTCAACAGAAACAAAGATTCCCCCACCCCAACATTGTTTTAAAGCCTCTGAAAATAAGTCTATCGAATCCAACATTGTGGTCACCATGGCAACATTTCCATTGTATTACTTCCAGAAACCCATTTTTTTTAACTTTTAAAAAAATCAATTTTTATAAAATTGTTTCTTGTTTTTACTGTGCTATTTTTAGAAATTTTTATTTTTGGGTGTCTGTAAAATATCCTTGTTATTAATTCTAAGAAAGGTGCCCTTAAAACACACACACACACACACACACACACACACACACACACATTCAATGAATTAAATGGCTGACATATTTAGGGCAAGGAAGCACCAGAGTTCTACATAATGTGAGGCTGGGTGAGGTCTCCATGTGGAGCAAACTCCATCTGAGATCTTTATCACAAACCTCCCTCCTGTCTACCAGTCTGAAGTAGAGGGGCGGTGGGCTCTAGGAACTGCCTTGGGAAATGTTAACACTGGTGGGTGATTAAACCTACAATTCTTTTGCACATTGACCTAGAAATAAGGTCCACTGAACACAGGGAGACTCACTTCTGAGTAAACATGTATAGGACTGTGCTGCAAATTCCAACCAATGCATTAATCTGGGAGGTGCACTAAGATCTGTCCCCGTTGGAATTCACAACGGTCTTATTCTTCAAGCATCTCTTGCAAATCACATAGGATGGCTTGGCCTTCAAAGCGGCGCCATCTTAGGAATACGTGTGAATGAACACAAAACCTAGTAGGCAGAGATGATTACAGTTTTCAGGATACCATCAACTGAAAGCCCTGTATTATACACAGCATTCCATTCCAATTTATTTTACAAGGCTCAAATCAACCTCATTTTGACACCTGACTTTGTCCAGAGTTTGCAGTGACATTCTATTCCGAAGGGTTTCTATTGTCTGGCTGAATAAGGGCTGAGTATTTCTGGGAGATGACATGACCTTACTTGATGATCATGGTTTCCTTTTCCTATGGTGGACCTTCTCTGGTAACAACCTTTGCAACAAATTTCACCTCATCTAGAATGAGGGTGGCCTTAATTTTCTTTCACACGAAGACAAGTGAAATAGCACAGTGGAGCAAAATGTATCATTTTGTAGGTTGCTTTGGGATGCATCTTATGAAAAAAGCAACTTCTTGTTGTTATATTTATTTATATCCTGTCTTTCCCACAAACTGGGATTCAAGGTAGCTTGCATATCTTGTATGTCATGCTCGCAAATGCATACATTTTTATGCCCAATTTAGTATATACCTTTTTGGTACACGTTAACTTGGGAACTGCATTGCAAAATTCAGAGTAGTGAGAATTTTGAAGGATGGCAGTGTTTTCAATTCACACATTGTTTCAAGGCTGTGTAGGTTCACCTTTAAATTGCCAAGTGAATAGAATTTCTTCCCATCCTCAACTACAATCTTTATGCCTGACATCTAATATTTTGGGTTGTCATTTAAAGAGAAAAGTAAAAAGTAAGGGGATCACCCAATCAGGCGAGCCTCCGGCAGGCATTTAAAATGACACAGACAGGAACGAGTTTGCTTCTTCAGCTGAGCAAGGCCACCTCATTGTTGTTCCATCAGCCAGAACGTCTGACTTCTATTTTTATTTCACAAAGCCCATTGATCTTACAGAAACACAGTATTAGTCACGCTGAGGATGTTTACTGTAACGGCAAATCAATTAAGAAAACTGGAAGATAGCTTGCTTGTTAAACTCGCAAATGCATTTCTTTGCCGGTGGTCATAATCTAACCAAATTATATGGTTGTTTGCCATCTGCTGACAAATCATTTCAGCCTCCATGGTTGATGTTACCCCCTTGGTTAAATAACTTGATTTCAGCTGGAGCATTCAAGGATGCTGTTCAGACACTGGAGTCGGAACAAGTTAAAATCCTACCTCCAATAAACTCTGGTAGCTATGGTGTAAGACATTTTTTAAAAGTCTAGCTTTTTATTGCTCTGCCGTTTCTTAAAATCACTTTCCATAATAATAATAATAATAATAATAATAATAATAATAATAATAATAATAATAATTTATTATTTATATCCCGCCCATCTGGCTGACCCAGCACGTGGTAGCTGCAAAAAGAGGATGAGCTCTGCATTGCAGATAATTTGGAAAGGGATTGAATCTCAAACTGCCAATATTGTAAGGCCAGTTTACAAATCTACAGTGTGATTGTGCACACTTGGAATACTGTGTATAGCTCAGGGTTGCAGCACCTCAAAGAGGATATTGTGGAGTGGGAAAAGACACAGGAATGATCAAAAGGATAGGAACAACTTCCATGTGAGCAGAGGTTGCAATATTTGGGGCTTTTCATTTAGCGAGGACAGGGCTTACGTAAAAGAGATGTCTAAAACCATGCATGGTGAGAAGGGGGAAGTGAACTGATAGCTTTCTTATTCTCACATCGTACTAGAACCCAGGGTCATCTAATGAAGCTGAATGCTGGAAATTCAGGATAGGCAAAAGAAAGTACTTATTCATACAACACAACATTAAATTATGGAATTGACTTCTACAAGATGTGGTAAGGTAAAGGTAAAGGAACCCCTGACCATTAGGTCCAGTCGTGACCGACTCTAGGGTTGCGGCACTCATCTCGCTTTATTGGCCGAGGGAGCCAGCGTACAGCTTCCAGGTCATGTGGCCAGCATGACTAAGCCGCTTCTGGCGAACCAGAGCAGTGCACGGAAATGCCGCTTACCTTCCCGCCGGAGCAGTACCTATTTATCTACTTGCACTTTGACGTGCTTTCGAACTGCTAGGTTGGCAGAAGCAGGGACCGAGCAATGGGAGCTCACCCCGTCGCAAGGATTCAAACCGCCGACCTTCTGATCAGCAAGTCTTAGGCTCTGTGGTTTACCCACAGCGCCACCCGTGTCCCTACAAGATGTGGTGGCGGCCACCAATTTAGATGGCTTTTGACAAATCAATGGAAGATACGGCTCTATACCCAGACCCAGAATACATAGCAGGGCTCTTTTGCTCCAACTTCCACTGTCAGAGGCAGCATGCTTCCGAGTACCAGTTTCTGGAGATCACAAATAATAATAATAATAATAATAATAATAATAATAATAATAATAATAATAATATAATATCTTTATTGTCATTGCCCCCTCTCAGGGACAACGAAATTACTTGACTGCTCCATAAAAACACTAATTAAAACTAATTAAAAGTAGGGAGAGTGCTTCTGCATCATGCAAGTCCCATAGGCTTTTGTTTGGTGACTGCAGAGAACAGGATGCTGCAATAGATAGGCCTTTGCTCTGATCCATAAAGGCTGTTTTGATGCCCTCTTTTTTCTCCTTTCCGCACCTTCCAGCTACCCTCCCACTCCTGCAGGGCAGAACCAACGCAATGACCCCATAAACAGATTGCACGCAGTAACTGGAGTGGAATGACAGCAGCAAGGTGAGATTGTTAAACTAGGGACCCCGGTCGAGGGCACAGAGACTCTGGGCACTCTTTAAAAATGTAAGAGAAATTTACTTCTGACTTATTCAGCCGAGTGACCCAAAACATGAAGTAAATGGGGAGGAGGAGGACAACAACACACTCCTCCTGAAATAACCGGACTTTCAAACTCCACTGACTTCACATTGAAGTTACTTGATTCCTGTTTGCTTTCCTGGTCATGCACAAATGTGTGTTGTCCCAGGAGTCGACCGAGCATGCAGAGTGGAACTTCAACCAGCTGGAGACTCCTGCTTCAGTTGATGGTGTAGGAATTAATTTGGCTTTCTGCAGCTGAGGTAATATTTCTCCCGCCTCTCCATACCACACATATGGGGATGGGTGAAAATGGCTGAGCAGGGGAGCACAGGGGATATGGCAAAGTGCATCCATTTTACATTGAGAGATAACACAGAGTGATGTTTAATACCTTTTCGCAATGAAAAGGCTTATGGGGGGCATGCATTAGGGACTGTGGGAATGCCACTTATGATTTTCTGGTAATAATCCAGGTAGCATCTTATTTACACATTATTGCAAAAGCAAGCCCTTCAGGGAGCTTTGTACACAGGTATAGCAGGTAAATTCATGGCCCTTAAAGTGACGTGGGTGGCGCTGTGGGTTAAACCACAGAGCCTAGGACTTGCCAATCAGAAGGCTGGCAGTTTAAATCCCCGCGATAGGGTGAGCTCCCATTGCTTGGTCCCTGCTCCTGCCAACCTAGCAGTTCGAAAGCACATCAAAGCACAAGTAGATAAATAGGTCTCCTTTCTGCTGGAACCCAAGAGGTGAACCAAAAACGTTCCTGAAAGAACTTTCCTGTGTATGTGTATGTAGGAGTGTATGTAGGAGAAACAGAATGAGCCAAGCAGTCTCCGTGTTTGTGGAAGACCACATGGAGATTTAAGCACAGCAAAAGAGGTGAATTTTGTCATTTTGAAGAAGAAACCCTATTCTCAGGGTATTTGCACTCAGGAAATTAAAGTCTCATTCCACTCCAAAAAGCAAAGCAGATGATCAAGTAACATTTTTTTTTTTTTTGCTCCTCTAATTCTGAGCATTCCTCAGCATCCAGATGGCTGGGAAAGAATCCCCAGGCTTTCTCTGACAGATAATTCTAGCATCTGTCACTCAACGGCAGCTGGAGCTGTCAAATGAGACAGCACCTTCACAGCATCTTGGAGCATCCGATCATCAAAAGGACTGGATCTTGCCAGGGTCAGCGAAATGTAGTTCAGCTCTTTCTTTCTTTTTCTATTTTTAAAGGGTAGTAAGAGTAAGCAATGCTAGGCTGACGGCTCCCAAAAGGAACTGTTGTCGTTAGACTACAACCCTTATAATTCCCAACCGCTGGCTATGCTAGCTGGGGCCGATGGGAGTTCACTGGCATTCATATATGAGAGCCAGTGTGGTGCAGTGGTTAGCATGTCGGACTAAGACCTGGGGAACAAGGGTTCAAACACCCTATTTGGCCACAAAGCTCACTGGGCGAGCCTGGGTCAGTCACTGCTTAACCAACCTCACAAGGTTGCTGTGAGGATAAAAAGGGGAGGAGGAAAACAATTTAAGCCACCTTGAGCTCTTAAGAGGAAAAGATGGGACAGAAATGCAACCAATCAATCAATCAATCAATACCACTTTTGTTATTGTTTAGTCGTTTAGTCGTGTCCGACTCTTCGTGACCCCATGGACCAGAGCACGCCAGGGACTCCTGTCTTCCACTGCCTCCTGCAGTTTGGTCAAACTCATGCTGGTAGCTTCGAGAACACTGTCCCACCATCTCGTCCTCTGTCGCCCCCTTCTCCTTGTGCCCTCCATCTTTCCCAACATCAGGGTCTTTTCCAGGGAGTCTTCTCTTCTCATGAGGTGGCCAAAGTATTGGAGCCTCAGCTTCACGATCTGTCCTTCCAGTGAGCACTCAGGGCTGATTTCCTTCAGAATGGAGAGGTTTGATCTTCTTGCAGTCCATGGGACTCTCAAGAGACTCCTCCAGCACCATAATTCAAAAGCATCAATTCTTTGGCGATCAGCCTTCTTCTTTTCACCCTCAATAAAAGGTTATTTAATTCCTCCTCAATACCACTTAGTCATTAGCATTTCTAACCATACAATAAGAATAATCATAAAGTCAAATACTGTATCAAAACTCAGAGCCATTTACAAAAGAAGACACACTCAAAACCTTCACCATGAAGGGATTTGATTAAGATCAGTGTTTCTCAAACTTGGGTCTCCAGCTGCTACTGGAACTACAATTCTCATTATCCCTGACCACTGGACTTGCTAGCTAGGGGTGATGGGAGTTGTAGTGCCAAAAAACAGCTGGAGACCCAAGTTTGGGAAACAGTGAAATGGGAAAGGTTTCGCTAAAAGCCTCCAAATGCATGAAAAGAGTGTCATTCAAGCCACCGTTCCTTTCACTCTTTTAAAATTCAGCTCACAGAAAATTGTGCTTATCTTTGGTGCTGTTCTGACGCCTCAGGCACTTCTACAGACTTGCCTCTGGGAAGCTCTAGGGCACCCCACACATTTACTGCCCAACAGATTTCCATACCGCACCCTTTTGAAAAGAAACGGGGGGCAGGGACAGGATGGATGGGGTGAAGGAAAAACAGCCTTCTCTTCAACAGCCAATGATGACATTTGACAGACCATCTCCCATTAGCTAGCATGGGGAAATTAATTTCTCTGGGTAGCAGGTGGGCAGAATTTCATGTTTTCCATTTTGCAAATTAATGGGAATTTTGAGGCAGAAGAAGTGTCTGGGAAATAATGAGTCTAATAGGATTTAGGCTAGAGTAGAAAAAAATGGATGCAATGAGAATCATGAACTTAGTTTTGCCAAACCCACTGCAATGTCATGAACCAATCCCTATCATGAACCAAGAAAAGATTTTCATAACTAAATCTAGCTTTCCCCCTCTGTGATGGGGGGTGGGGTGGGGTCTGCAATCAGAGAGCTGCATGTGGCCATTGGGCTAATTTCATGTGGCCTCCAGTCTAAATTCAGGTGGGCAGAGAAAAATGGAGAGAAGGGGTGGCAGGAAGAGAAAAAAGGGGGCACATTGTCTCTATGGCCCATTAGGATGAAGGGCCGTAGCTCAGTGGCAGATCATCTGCTTTGAATAATAATAATAATAATAATAATAATAATAATAATAATAATAATAAATTTTATTTATACCCTGCCCTCCCCAGCCAAGACTGGGCTCAGGGCGGCTAACAACCGATATAAAAACAAGTTGATTGAAATACAACTTAAAAAACAAGATTAAAATACAACATTAAAACATTAAAATGCGGCCTCATCACAGGAGGAGAAAGGAAAAAAGAAAGAGGGGGAGGGAATCAAATTGATTCCAAGCCAAAGGCCAGGCGGAACCACTCTGTCTTACAGGCCCTGCAGAAAGAAATCAGATCCTGCAGGGCCCTGGTCTCATGAGACAGAGCATTCCACCAGGCCGGAGCCATTGTTGAGAAGGCCCTGCCTCTGGTTGAGGCTAATCTAACTTCCTTAGGGCTCGGGACCACTAGGGTGTTGTTATTTATGGAATGAATGAATGAAGGAAGGAAGGAAGAAGGTCCCAGGTTCACCCCTTGGAATGTCCAAGTAGGGTTTGGAGAGGATCATGTCTGAAAGCCTGGAGCAACATTGCCAGTCATTGTAGACAATAATGGGCTAGAGGGACACTCTTACATTGGTCTCCAGCCCCACCCGCCCCTGGCTGTGGCCTCCTCCACCACCAGCATGCAGACCCCAATAGAAAAAAGGGTCCCCATCTTAGCTCTGTGAGGTAATCCTTCTCCATATTATCGATGCCCTGTGAAGGAGTCCCCTCCCCAAAAGTCAGGCTCAAGGCCTTTGGGTTCTGAGACCCGAGTGGGATGTCTGGCAATAAATAACAAACTCCTCCAAAGTGCATGGCCCAATACAGGCAATGGCCATGATCCAAGAGTGTCTGGGGGGACGGCAAGAATTTAGGTAGCCCTGCTGAATCAGAGGTGGCTGCTCACCTAGCTCTGACGCCAGGACTTAAATGGGCACCATGGGCAGAGATTGGTTCTTGTGATCAGCTGACACAATGCTCAGACAGGTCTAGCACTGTAGCCAAGAGGCAGAGAGTATAAGCCAGCTAGTGTCAGGCTTCAGGGAATCAGCTTCCTCCCTCGTGGTAGTAAATAAGAAGATCAAATGAAAGGAACGTCTTACCAGTTAGATTCTTTAATAATCACAATAAGAGACAAATGAACACATCTCCCTAGAAATGGCGGTGCTCCCAATTAAGGGATACCCCCCTCCATCCCTATTAATCTACGTCACTCCTACGTCTTGTAATCATAGCTGTCAATGTTTCCCTTTTTAAAAGGGAAATTCCCTTATTCCGAATAGGATTCCTTGCAAGAAAAGGGAAAAACTGATAGCTATACTTGTAATCAGCTTGTACCTTCTGCGCTTTCTGTTCTGAGACTTTCTGTGTTCTTCTCGACTTTGGGGAGGACAGTGGAGGAATGCTGTCCAACGACTGTGAATCTGTTAACCCTCTCTCTTCCAGTGTTTCTTCTCCTAGCTGTTCCCCATCCAGTATTTCCCAGCTTCTGCCTTCTGAACTATGCCCCTCTGCAAACCACTGCTCCAAATCTATACTGCCTTTCTGTTCCTAGGAAGATTCAGGGTCAGGGGATGGGGGTGGCTCCCACCATTCCTCCTCAGCATGGTCCCTGTCAGCTAGGCTTGCATTGGAAAGGGTGTTGGTGTTCCAGAAGGGAAAGTTCTGAAGGCTGACTGCTTGGCGGTCTAGTTACATAACCCCACACTATGTGTCATAGCTGGCCAGTTTTCAGAGGCTTAAAACAAAAATGATGTGATTTACTGCAGCATTATCTGGATCGCTTAGAAGCACCTCAATCCGTACATGTGTTCCCCATGTGGTCTATGACCGAGGGATGTAGAATGGACAGAGATGGCTTCCAATAGGGGCAACACTACGTCATGGCTGCTTCTACCTCCTTTTGCCCCTGTTCTGTGCCCATTACTGGAGATCCTCAGTTGGTCAGAAGCCAGAGCACAAGGCAGCATAGCCTTATTTGGCGGGAAAGTCCCTTATCCCAGTGCCGTGTCCCGCTGCTGTCCCTTATTGATGATGTCCCTTAAATTTCCCAGGTTTCAAAGGAAGCAGGTCCTCTCCCTCTCCCTGCTGGCCAGGGAGGAGGGAGGCTCCAACTGTGTTGCTTGGCTGCGTTGCTCACCCAATAAGGAGTCTAAGAACGACTGGGGGTGGAGCTTGCATGCCTTGTGCTGATCAAATCGGCCGCGTTGCCTGGGGACTCGCCTTTGCTCAGCGCTTCCCAGCGGAGAGGTGACGGTGGTTTTCCTTGCTGCATCCCCTTTGCCGGGTTGCTGCGCTGTGGGAACCACCGCTTGAGGCTTCGTTTGGCTGCTGGCTGGGCTTTCTGCCTTTGGCTCAGAGGGGCTCAGAAGTTGAACATACCTGTGCTCCTTGGAAAATCCCTTATTTTGGCTGCTGATCCCTTATTTTCGAGGCTGCTGGTCCCTTATTTTCAAATCTGTAAGTTGACAGCTATGCAAGGCAGACACCTCCAGACGGTGACAACTCTGTATCAGGTCTTCAGAGAACATCAGTCCCAAGAGACAAATGTAATTGCCATGTAGATCAGCAGTAAGTGGTACTCCCCACTAAGGGCTTTCGCGTCATGAACTCATAAGGAGTAGGTAGAAGTAAAGGGGCAATTGATACCTTCTTGGTCAGAGTCGGTTAGTGAAAGAACAGGTGAAAGCACTGAGTTTGCATTCTGTTGTGGTTTGGGGCACCCGTTATGAACACACCTCTTCACACAGGCTTTTGGGAAAGCGATTCAGCAAAGACAGCTGTAAATGAAAAGGTCCATCTGCTGTACTGATATGGTTTGGCTTTAAAAATTATCCTTTTAATGTCGTTATATTGTGTTTTATTGTTTTATCGTATATGCTGTAAGCTACCCTGGGATCTTGAGGAAGAATGGTTTAGAAATGGAGATGATTATAACGATAAGAAACATAGTATTAATTACCCGGAATATGCTGAAACCAATAGAAATATGGCACCACCTAGTGGTAGAATTCAAGGATTACAATTCAGATCAGTCTACCAAATAAAAAAGGGGGGGGGGAATGCTGTGCCCCAGTACCCAAAGAATGCACAACTGAATAGTGGATCCTGACCATCACCCTCCAAAAAATAATCACAACAAGTCACTAAAACACTTTTAACATCTTACAGTTAGCAGCTAAAATCATGAGCTTGCTTTCAGGAGAGAACAGAAATATGAATTCCTAATGATATAAATGGATACTTAATGTAGAAAAATTAACAGAACTTTGATTTCCTAATGTCATGTTCCACATCTCCTTGTTAGGACCAGCCCATATCCAGAACCAAGCAAGACTTCTACACTGGAGAAGAGAAAAGGCCCCCGTTGCCAGATCCAGCATCTATAGGGACTAAGAGGAGTCAATGAACACTGAGACACACCCTCAGACCACTATGCTGGAAGATGCCTATCTCAAGAAGTCTGCAGAGTTGGTAGATCTGATGCACTCCAAACAGTCACCCACCAGAATCTCCATCAGGTGTGGAGACAATGATGAGTCCAAGTTAGAGTTCAGTCCAAAAGATGCAGTGCACATCTGGAAACACCAGGCTTCTAGTCTCTGAAGGTTCATCCACACTTCCCTTTCTCCCATGTTTTCTTCTGTTTGGTCTCTGACTTCTAGACATAAGTCCAACAGGGTTTTGTTTTGTCTTACCACTTTCTTTGGGAAAAATCCACTGTTGTTTGTTTGTTTGTTTTTATTATAATTTATATACTGTCCTATACCTGGAGGTCTCAGGGTGGTTCACATAAAAAGATCACAGTATATAAAATAAAAATGAAAGCAAGAACCCAATAATACCCTCCCCCCCAAAAGCCACATTTTTAAAGGGTGTGGGATGTTGATCAGGTCAACCAAAAGCCTGGTTAAAAAGGAACGTTTTTGCCTGGTGCCTAAAGGTGTATAATGAAGGCGTCAGTCAAACTTCCCTGGGGAGAGCATTCCGCAGATGGGGAGCCACTGCAGAGAAGGCCGCGATCTCATGTTGCCAGCCTCCGGACCTCTTGAGGAGGCGGCCCACGAAGGAGGGCCTCAGAAGATGATCTCAGGGTCTGGGTAGGTTCATATGGAAAGAGGCTGTCCTTGAGGTATTGCGGTCCTGAGCCGTTTACCACTGAATTGGAACAAATGTCAATCCACAGAAAACCTGATTGCTGTTTGCTCCAATTCAGCAGTTAACCACAGGTTTCGCAGGGGGAAGTGGCAGTAAAAAAGGAAAACTGCTAAGACTCACGCCAAGAAGTCACAGACCAAATGGAAGCATGAATGAGACCTGAGTATCACTCAGGAGGAACTATAACCAGAGCATTTTCCAGACTAGGGCTCCATATAAGACAGAAAGCTCACAATGTCTGCAGGCTAAATGTAGCTCAGCTAGAAAAGGCAATGATGTGCAGGGAGGGAAGAAAGCAAACCAAGAAAGCAAATCCAATTTATGTACACTTCCTGGAGGATATCAATAATCCACCTTTAGCATCAGTCTGTTTATTAAACCATTTTTTTTTTTTAAAAAAAGCTGTTGAAGAAACACCGGAGATAGAAACAAGAGGCCCAAGTGTTAAAGCTAAACCCACTTGCTTATTTAAAATAATCACTGCCTATTCATGATGACATACGTCCACCTCTCTCGATTTCCATTTTCTATCTAAAGACAAAAAAGAATTGTATACAATCGTAGATGCTCAAGTTGTTCAGCAATCATCAAGGAAGCTGCTGTGGTTGACAGCTGTGATCTGTTGGTTTACAATTAGGATGCTCAGAGGAATGCATCATGTTCCCAGGGCACGGTGCTCATTCCAGCTCAGAGGCAGAGCTGGAGAAAGAGGAGGCATCATCCATTGAGCCAACCACCACTCCTAGCCACTGAGTCTAAAGCAGGCATGGCCAAACTTGGCCCTCCAGATGTTTTGGGACTACAACTCCCATCATCCCTAGCTAACAGGACCTGTGGTCAGGGATGATGGGAACTGTAGTCCCAAAACATCTGGAGGGCCAAGTTTGGCCATGCCTGGTCTAAAGGATGTGACTTGGATGGACTCCTCTAGCTCAGAGGGCACTCCTCCAATTAACCCTCACTGCATCCATGCTAGAAGAGCCAACGGATGCAGAATAGGACCATGCCCCTTTAAAAGAGCAGACATTTCCTCAGAGAGGTGGGCCTAATAGGAGGTTCAAGGCAGACAGCCTTCATAAGTCTTAAATGCTGAAGCAACAACTCTCCCTAAGTGAGTCCTGGCAAGCATTGTCTGCTGTGAGCTCTCCAGGGTGCTGATCTGCCTGTCTGTGACTTTGCTCTTTGGGGTGTGGCCTTTGTTCTATCATTGGGTATCAGTCTGGCCTCTTCCGGGACCCTGAGACTCTGTCTCTACCCCCATCTTTCATCCTGGACATCGAGGTCCAGCTCCGAGGGCCTTCTGGCAATTCCCTCACTGCAAAAAGTGAGGTTACAGGGAATCAGGCAGAGGGCCTTCTCATTGGTGGCGCCCGCCCTGTGGAACGCCCTCCCACCAGATATCAAGGAAATAAACTACTATCTGTCTTTCACAAGACATCTGAAGGCAGCCCTGTTTAGGGAACTTTTTAATGTTTGATGTTTTATCATGTTTTTAATATTCTGTTGGGAGCCGCCCAGAGTGGTTGGGGAAACCCAGCCAGATGGGCGGAGTATAAATAAATTAATCATCACCATCATCATCAAGCTGGAAAAAGACAGCACAGAGTGGATTATTCCCATGGGTGAAATAAGTTAACCATTCTATCCAAGGAACATATTTCAAGTTCCATAACTTATTCCAAACCTTCTACAGCTAATGTTGCTGCAACGTATTTTCACAAACGTTTTTCCCCTGCAAGGAACCAGATTTCCCAGTAACTGCAGTTTTATGTGCTGTGCTGCTGCAAGGGGTTTCGGTCGCAGTGAGTCTGTAAACCAGGAAGCAATTTCGGAACGCCTCAAAAAGTAATACAGTTCCATCTGTATGTGGCAATAGCTCAACTTGGAATATCCTGTGCAGCAATTAGTTCCAGGACATGCTGGGTTGAATTATTATTCATTATTTTTTATTAAACATTTATATAGTGCCATCGATTTATACAGTACCAGAAGCTTTACAAAATAATAGCTACCCTTTGGGTAAGGTTGGATGAATCTGTCAGTTTTGATTTCTCTCAGTTTCACACTTTCCCAATCTTAAATTCAGGTTTCCACGGCTCCATATAGATTTTGATTGGCTGTCCAATTTTAAAAGCCCTCACAGAAATTTGTCAGTGTTTTAGTGCACATTTAAGAGACTCAGAGGAGATATGATAGCCATCTTCAAATATGTAAAGGGCCATCACATGGAAGATGGAGCAAGCTTGTTTTCTCTGGCACCGGAGGGTGGGACCCAAACCAATGGTTACAAGAAAGGAAATTCCGACGCGACATCAAGAAGAACTTTCTGACAGTAAGAGCTGACAGTAGGACAGTGGAACGGTCTCCCTTGGGAGGTGGTGGACTCTCCTTCCTTGGGAGTTTTTCAGCAGATGTTGTATGGCCATGTGTCATGGATACTTTGGTTGAGATTCCTGCACTGCAGGGGGTTGGACTAGATGACCCTAGGGTCCCCTCCAACTCTACAATTCTGTGATTCCCCCCCCAACACACATTTTTTTAAACCAATTTCTTGAAATACAAGGCATTCCTCATCTTGTTTCCACCAGTATGTGCATTTGCATGCACACTTCCCCTTAAAATCACATCTTTATGCACATTTTCTAGTTGCAAAAGTGTATTGCAAAAGAGTATTGCAGAAGAGCTTCAGTTTTTAAGGTAGCTATGTTCCAGTTTCTGGAACATGACTTGTGAGTTTTATCATATACCCGCCCCTTGCCTTTTCCTCCTAAACTTTAGAAGTTCTGAATACTTTAAACCAGGGGTAGCCAATGCAATCCCGAGGTTATGTACTGCAATTGCCATCAGCCCCAGGAAGCTCAGCCAGTAGCCTAAAGCATCTAGAAGGCACCAAATTGGCTACACATAATATAGACTTTCCCCATAGGGAAGATGCTCCTTGTCAACATTTTGGATGTCTTTTTCTGGACCTTTCCCAGAAAGACCATGCCCCCTTTTGAGATTGGGTGACCAGAACCACACACAATATTCCAGATTGGGGGATGCCCCCCAAGATTTACGCAAGTGCATTTCATATAGGCTCTTTTAGTTTTTCAGTTGCGGCAACATGCAATTCACCCCTTATGCCAACACAGAAGAAGACTTGAAGTTCCTGGTTTGGACCATATACTACATGCCCAGAACTCTGAACAGACCCAAGCAGAAGCCTCTGTGGAATTCTGTCGTATATTTTTTGCTCAGCCTGTATATATTTCTAAATGTCACTTTTTAATTGAACCTGTTCATAAGAACCTGAGAATATCTCACCCAGCATTCTGTACTCACAGTGGCCAATCAAATGCTTATGGAAATCCCACAGCCAGGATCTGAGGAGAACAGCACTTTCCTCACTTGTGACGTCCAGAAACTGGTATTTAAATGAATATTGCTTCCAAGAGTGGAGGCAGCATCTATCTGAATATTGCCCCCATTGTTATTGGAGATCTGATATATTCCACCTCTCCCCCAATGCATTGAGTTTTTCTGTGGCTGACAGTTCCTCATTCATGCAGTTCCTCATTCATGCAGCAAGAAATTTTAAGAAATGCTTAGACACTGATACACCCAAATTATGTTGTTGAGTTGTTGTTGTTGCTGTTGTTGTTTGCTTCTGAACTGCCTACACCTCTAATTCTTTTGCCTCTTAGGGCCTCCCCACATTCCTCAGAAAACTGCCCTTGTTTCTCAGACCTGCGTCGAGTTTCAATCCCAGGCACACCGACAGCTTTCTGCCCCCTCATCAAACGTGACTGCAAGCATTCTTTGCTTTGTGCCTAGCAGGGAGTGTTAATGAACATTCCATCGATTCAGATTTAGATGCTTCACCTATCCTAGCCCAAATGCAATGCAGACAGGGAGCAGAATGACAAAGCTGAAGCAGAGTGATGCAATTTCACCCCAAGCACAGGATTCACACACCGAAAGAATACTGAGCAGAAGTCTCAAGTGAAGACAGCAAATGATTTTGGGTGGATGAAGGACACCTATCTGCAAGGCCTGTGAATGAGTTTAAAAGAGACATACAAAATGGAAACTAAAGGTTTGAGTTAGCTACTTCCCAGTTCTTTAAAACTGCATCATTCTTTGCCATCCCTAATACCCCCAAAGTCAGTTTTCTTTGTAGCTATAGCGCTGCCTTCAAGACGACCCTCCCATGCAAATCCTCTGATGTTTATTCAAGAGACACAGCTGCTATCTCAATGCTGCAGCCACGACAAAGGGAAAGCAAAGTAGGAACTGTGCATGGGAGAACCGCCCCCCCCACCAAATCCCCCAGGTGACTAAATGAATGATAATGCCAAATGCGAAATTTCTAAGTCTAACCACCGCCTCTGTCAATTGCTCTCCCTGGATATTGGATTTGGAAATTAATGAACTCCTTTCATTCACAGACGCTGTTGAAACAGGGTGCTAATTAGCTGACTTGGAAGATTTATAGTTGTTGAAACTTGATTGAATGCGCTTCCCCACCCTGGGAAGTGTTGCTTTGTTGGGACCACTGCAGAGATGCTGCATTGCAGCACAATGCAAGTGTACGGACCACTGATTGAGTACGACTTTGGACATTGTCTTGCCATGCATGAAGAGGAAGCAGAGATTCCCTGCATCTCCTGTTCCTGCCCACCTACAGCAATGTCATATGGGAAATACACCTTCTGCTCCCACCCATTACCTTGCCTAGGAGATATTCTAGCTTCCTATGGGGCAGCAGCAGGTTTATTTGCAGTATGGAGAGGACGCAGTTCTACCTCCCTCTCCCCAATATCAGCCTTATCTCTCTTGAATGAATATATATATATATATATATATATATATATATATATATATATATAATATATATAATATCTCAGTTGCTCTTCCTTCATGCCTGACCAGCCTGGACACCCAATTTTTCTATAGGTTCAGTATTATCTTTGCTGGCCTAACCCATGCATTGAAAATATATTTTCTTCGCCTATCCATGCACAAATGTGCAAATAGCTATATGCATCACACTGTCATATGCGCACAGTTTAACAACAGATATTGGATAATTGCATGTTAGGATTCAAAGCAGTGTGTAAAAAAAATCGTTCATTCCATGTAGCGTGGATTCATAACTGTTGAAAAAGAATTTTGTAGATTCGTTTCACATCCTTTTAAGTCCTAGCATACATGGCACAGTGATTTTTTATAAGGTGATAGTTTTAGCACTGTGTATCTTTCTTTTTAAGCCTACCCCACACCCAAATTGACATGCATTTTTTTAAATGTTGAAAAAGAAGCATTTATATGGTGCTTTAGAATATAAAGAATGAGTCACATACATTAACTTTCAGTCCTTGGAGCAATCCTGTAATTACAGTTCAGGGTTATGATCCCCACACTGTAGCCACTGAGGCTGAGATGGAGGGCTTGCCTAAAGTCATCTAGAGAAGCCATAGAAGAGGCAAAACAGAGACTTCCCAATTCATAGCAGGGTCTCTTAGCCATGATGTTTCACGAACTCTTTACCATGACCCAATCTGCTGGTGATCACTTGGATCTGCAGGGACCAACACCCTTTCACCCAAGGGCCTCACATACTTAACTTGCCTGCCACTGCAGGTAGCATACAAGACAACAAATAACAGAGTGCCAGCCTCTTGCCAGAGAGATTTCCTTTCAGGGACTTTCATTCTCCACCAAGGAGGCAGGGCCTGGAAGAGGTAGATGAGGCCAGGAACTAAGTAAGGGCTCAGTTACCACCCGCCGCAGGTCTGAGCAAATTGTCTCTTTCCAGGGACCTGTCCAGGGTCCTGAAAGAACTCCTCTTCCTTAATACTGTCTCATGGCCTTTTAGTGGATGCTGTATCTGCCTATCACTGTCCTCTTCTTTGCTTGCCAGTTCCAGACAATGACCTGACTTTCCCCCTCCAGAATTGCATGGGCTGATCCTTGCTAGTCCTTGTATGATGCACTAGAAACAGAGCATAAGCAAACTACTGCATTGTAGTTTTTCAGTATCGACATGTCTATTGAGCTTTTTATCTGTGCAATTTTCTTGATATATGCTTGTTAGACTCCACTGGAATAAAGCATTAAATCTTTATCTATTTAGCGCATTAAAAGTTATTCTTGTTTTGTCAGAAGCCATTAAAACTTGTGTGCCAACCATTTGCACGTATGCAACAAATCATATCTGACATAAAAACTATAAATAGAAAGAGGCCGATATGACCAAATTTAAAAAGACAATTAGCACATTGACAAATGCATCAACTTGTACAATATAACAACTTATAAAACATTAAATGCTAGCTATGAAAAATTAAAACAGTTAATAATCTAAACTGGCAGACATTAGCCTAGAGTTAAGGAATGTGGCACACTATGCAAATTAACATGTTCTGAAATGTGAGCAGCAAGTCGTTTGGGGCATTATGCTGCAGTATGTGTGTGGGTGTCCTACTCCAATGCACAAAAAATAAGTAGCCCTGTCCATAACACAATCTCTGTCTAATGCAATGTTTGTACTGACCCAAACATTAAGTAAAGGTAAAGGTACCCCTGCCCGTATGGGCCAGTCGTGTCCGACTCTAGGGTTGTGCGCCCATCTCACTTAAGAGGCCGGGGGCCAGCGCTGTCCGGAGACACTTCCGGGTCATGTGGCCAGCGTGACGAAGCTGCTCTGGTGAGCCGGCACCAGCGCAGCACACGGAAACACCATTTACCTTCCCGCTATAAAGCGGTACCTGTTTATCTACTTGCACTTAGGGGTGCTTTCGAACTGCTAGGTGGGCAGGAGCTGGGACCGAAAGACGGGAGGTCACCCTGCTGTGGGGATTCGAACCGCCGACCATGCGATCGGCAAGCCCTAGGCACTGAGGTTTTACCCACAGCGCCACCCACGTCCCTAAACATTAAGTAGAAGGAAGTTAAATCAATTGTTTGAGACAGACAATTATGGCAATCTCAGACACAAGAGAATCAAAATATAGTTTGCGATTTTAGTCTACCAGGTTCCTTGGGAGCAAGATTCCCTGCATTCCAGACAAATATCTCATTACCTCTCAATCCATGTAGTGCAGAATGGCCAGTTGTCAGGGTTGATGGGAGATGTAGTCCGGACAGCCAGAGGTTCCACATGGGATGTGAATGCATGATGCAGTCACTCCCAGTACAAATAATGAAACAGAATGGCTTTCCCACCAATGAGATTGCCTTTGATGTTTGAGTCAGTGATCTGGTCTTGCCTCCTTCCAATAAAGAACCACATCTTGAGCATGCATGGTTCTTTGTGGGTTGGTAAATCTTGGGCACTTTAGAATTTGTGCTGGTTCACTACAGAACTTGCACTTCAAAACTGGGGTGGTGTGGTTTTCAAAACTTGAAGGGGCACTGTCCTTGATGACAACAGTGGCACCGTGGTCTCCACAGTGGTGATGGAGGTCCTATTGGTGCCCACTTGCTGTTGTTAATGGAGAATTCAAGGGGAAATGTCAGGCAACAGGAGGTGCTCCCTTACAGCCACAGGCAGTGGTGTGAAAATGAAAATTCCCCACCTGCAAGTGCTGCAATATATTTGGGAGACCCCTTTTCGTTCAAGGTTAGTTTGGAGAGGAAATGTCCATGCAAGGCTACTTTGGGGGGGGGGGAGAGGGGGAAGCACTGTAGGTATCAGAAATGTGGGGAAGACTGTTCTGTTGTCATTTCATCAACATCAATTTAACATGTCAGAAGCATCAAAAATGCGCCCCGCAACTTGCAAGACTAGGGCTCTCCCTTCTGCTACCAATCTGCAGATGTGGAGCGAGTCTGGATTTAGCCTTCCAGATGAAATGAAGGCCCAGCTTCTCACTTGTATGAATGGGAGACAAGACAGTCATTACACAATAATCTTCATTTCTTTCTAAGTGCTGGCAAATGCAAGCACCCATTCTAATTTTCTCTGTGTGGTAAAGGTAAAAGACCCCTGGATGGTTAAGTCCAGTCAAAGGCAACTAGTGGGTGTGGTGCTCATCTTGCTTTTCAGGCCGAGAGAGCTGTCGTTTATCAGGATGTGGGTGGCACTGTGGTCTACACCACTGAGCTTGTTGGGCTTGCTGATCAGAAGGTCAGCAGTTCGAATCTGTGCAACAGGTGAGCTCCTGTTGCTCTGTCCCAGCTCCTGCCAACCTAGCAGTTCTAAAGTATATCTGTGATCGAAGCTATTGGCCCATCATCGCAGTACAAACATGGGAACAGCTGTGGCTCTGTACTGCCCAGTTCATGTAGCCACACATCTAACCAAATGACGAAATAGGCAGAGGATGTGTATATGCACTGATCTTCAGAATATCCTTCCAACGTTGGCCACTTCTAATTTCTCTTTTTAGCATGAAGATGGAAAGGATCTGTTTGCTACAGTTATCTAGCACTTCATTTATTCCTGTTCCCAGCCAATACCTTGTAACAATTGGTACCCACAACCCTAAGCAATAAAGCACAGAGGGTGATAAGCTACCAAAGGAACACAAAAGGGAAAAACCATTTCCAACCCGATGGAATATAGGGGTCAGAGAGACATAGAACCACTCCATGTGGCTCATAATTGTGTCCTGAAAACTTCTGATGAAAGCCAAACACGTAGCAGAATGAAAACAAGTGAGAGCTGTCATTTTGGGGAGGAACTTTTTGAAGCTCAAATTAATTTGTATTTGCTATTCAACAAAAGGCTGCACCAATGTTAGTCCTAATCAAGAGTAGACACACTGGAAATAATAGGCTTGTCTAACTGTTTGTGTCCATGGCTCCACTCTTGAGTTGAGCTTGATTGGATACAACTCAAAACGTTCCTGCACAACAGATCCCACTTTGAAGGATGGTGTTTTCCATCGTTAAAGAGTTATTTCTAGTGTCTCTTGACATTTGGCAAGCCTACCTTCTGGCTGGTATTGTGCTATAATGGTCACAGTCTGGCCTGCGCCTTTGAGCGCTGCAGCAGCCTGCTCATGGGTAGCACCACGAAGATCGATCCCATTCACCTGCAAGGGGGAGAGGAGAAGCAAAAAATCATGAGTGCGTTCCATAGTTCAATCAAGAAGAAATGGGATTATGGACTGAAAACATGTGAAAGCAACAGATTTTCTCATCCCTCCCTCCCCCCCTCTTAGAATAGAAAGCCGCTTTGAGCCCTCTCTAGTGAGGTTTTATATACATTTAAGAAATAAAAGGTCTTTTTGCACCTCTTGAGAGCCAGGAACAGTATGGTGCCAGTTCTTTGTTGTTGTCGAAATTGCCCAGGCTGGCTAAAATCAAGGCCAGCTGGAGCAAGGCCTGAAATGTCCACAGAATTATGCAGCGGAAAGGGCAGCAAATTTCATTTTGGTGAGGAAAGCGGTTTGCTTGTTTGTTTGTTTGTTTGGGGTGTTTTTCTTTTGGTTAGGCATGTCTGAAGGGTGTGAGAGAGAGCATGGGAGACAAAGCAAGAGGAACCGTGTAGGAGGAGGAAGGCTAAAAACCTTTGCAGCAGTGTGTGCGCGTATCTAAGCACCCTCAAAAACAGCAGAGAGTTGTTGCAGACAAAGAACTGAGCAGCATGGGTTGATATCCGCAAAGGTCAGGGGTGGAATTAAGATGGTCTAACAATAGAGCGAGGGCAGGCCAGGAGCTACGTGTAGGAGTGGGGAGCCTTTACATGTCTGAGAACACAGTGCACGACACTGACTTTTGCAGCAGAGATTTCAAGCAGAGTCAGGAGACTACAACTAATCCAGAATGCGGCAGCTAGACTGGTGACCGGGAGTGGCCGCCGAGACCGTATAACACCGGTCTTGAAAGACCTACACTGGGTCCCAGTACGTTTCTGAGCACAATTCAAAGTGTTGGTGCTGACCTTTAAAGCCCCAAACGGCCTCGGTCCAGTATACCTGAAGGAGCGTCTCCACCTCCATCGTTCTGCCCAGACACTGTGGTCCAGCGCCGAGGGCCTTCTGGCGGTTCCCTCGCTACGAAATGCCAAGTTACAGGGAACCAGGTAGAGGGCCTTCTCGGTAGTGGCACCCGCCCTGTGGAATGCCCTCCCACCAGATGTCAAAGAGAAAAACAACTACCAGACTTTTAGAAGACATTTGAAGGTGGCCCTGTTTAGGGAAGCTTTTAATGTTTAATAGGTTATTGTATTTTAGTGTTTTGTTGGAAGCCGCACAGAGTGGCTGGGGAAACCCAGCCAGATGGGCGGGGTATAAATAATAAATTATTATTATTATTATTATTATTATTATTATTATTATTATTATGCGAGAAGAGTACATGGGAGAGCCAGCGTGGAGCAGTGGGGTTAAGGTGCTGGACCAGGACCCAGAAGATCAGGGTTTCAAAGTGCCACTTAGCCACGAAGGTCCCTGGGTGACCTTAAGCTGCTCCACCGCCTCTCAGACTAGCCTACTTTGCAGGGTTGTTGCGACTATAAAATGGAAAGGCAGTGAATTGTGTACGCTGTGCTGAGATTCTTGGTGCAAAGGCGGGATGCAAAAGTGAGAAATAAGTAAACAGAAGCGAGACAAGATGGAGGGAAATGGACATGCCTGATGCTGGACCACAAGCGAGGCTGAACGTGCGATAACGAAACCCTACCAAACTGATCAGCACTGAGGGGTTGGAGAATCACTGACAGATGTAGGTTTGAGCTGCTGAAAGCATGATGGTGGGCGCAGGAACCCTGGCTCAGAGGAACATAATTCTCACCTTGTATTTGAGGTGAACATTGCAAGTTGCTGGTATCCTGACCTTGACCCCGTCTCCCATTGCCAACCTGCCAAGGGCTTTGAAATCTTTGTGGGGAGGCCCTTCTCTCAGTCCCACCATATTGCAGAAGGGCCTTCTTGGTGACTGCTCCTGAGCTTTGGAACTCCCTCCCTAGAGAAGCTAGACTGGCTCCTTCCCTGTTGTCCTCTGTTGGCAGGTGAAGACCGTTTTATTCCCTGAGGCTTTTGGGAGCTGCCCGTTTGTTTGTTTGTTTGTTTTTTAAAGAAAGGGATTTATTAGTGCTGTGCTGTTTTTACTATTTTTTATATTGTTTTAATTCTATTACCTTTTAGCAATTATATTTTATACATTTTTAGCTTTTTTGTATTTTACCTGTGTTGCTTTAGTTTTAATTTTTTTAAAAATCATTACAATTTTCAGCAGTCAAAAATTAAAACATTTGACTTCCCTTCTGCCTCTCCATAGCTTCTTTCTATTTATCTTTCAGCACTGCATATTCTAATCACCCCATATCTTCTCTTTCCACATTTCTACATATTTCATACTGCTGAATTTATTCTAAAGCTGCTAACATTTTAACCTGTTTACAATAATTCTTCATATGCTCTACAAACTTCATACGCTCTACATTCCTCTTTAAATACTGTTTTATCTTGCTCTCTTGTTCTGTTGGTTAGACTTGCCAACTCTGCATTCTTCCCTCATTTGGGCTTCTCCTTCCCTCCACTTTTGAGCATATAAAATTCAAGCTGCAGTTGTTGCACAGAGAAATAAATTCTTATAATTCTTGGGAACATCTGACTCCATTATTCCTAAGAGAAACGCCTCTGGTCTTTTTTGGAATGAACTTTTGAACATATTTTTGCATTGTTTTAATTAGCATAAGCCCCACTGAGTCCCAGTCTGCGAAACAGGTGGGATATAAATAAATATAATAATATTAATAGCAGACCTGAGGAATCACAAACTTTGGCAGCATCTCCAGCGAGATGCAAAAGAGCATGTTGGGAAGATTGGATAATGAATTGATTTTTGCTTTTAAGGGTGTATGGGAAATAGAGGAAAATATTGTGGAGTCTCAGCCTAATTAGCTAACAATTTTGAACCTGATCCCACCAATATTATTTGTGTACAGTATAGTGTCACATAGTATTAAGATTTTGGGTTTTTCTTAACTTCAGTTATCTAACTCCTATGAGTTTCTCAAAAGTAGAATGTTTGGGAATGTATTTATAACTTCCCCGGAACAAATCGGACAATGTGTACAAGTATCCTCAATGTGAACAGCTTCCATCGCTGAACAGAAAATCCTGCTACTGCTCAGATTTCCATTCAACCAATTTATTACCTGCTGTAATACCCAAACTAATACAAATCCTGTGCTGCCACCTGGTGGAGTTTGCGGGGAAGCTATTAATGAGTGGAATGAAAGCCTGTATGCAGTTTAGTGAAGCACAGGTGTGTTCATGTCCCAGCAGTGGCGTAGCGTGGGGGGTGCAGGGGGGGCCGGCCGCACCGGGCGCAACATCTGGGGGTTAGGGTTAGGGGGCGCAAATCCATGGGTTAGGGGGCGCAAATTACTTGCCTTGCCCCGGGTGCTGACAACCCACGCTACGCCACTGTGTCCCAGTGCTCTGCAGGTTTTTGCTTTGAAGGTGCAGCCCATAATAAGGGCATGGAAAGTCAATACCTGCTTGCTAGATTATTATATGGGGCTGTGTGGATCTCATCTTCCCCAAGAAACTGGCCCCTGAAGAGCCACTGCTAGTCAGAAAAGGCAAGGATAAACCAAGAACAGCCATTCCAGATCAGATCAAAAGGACCCATCTAGTCCAGCATCTCACACCAGCCAATCAGATTCCTACAGTAAACCTGCAAGCAGAAGATAAATGCGATTCCCCAAAACTCCCCCTGATAGTTGAACAAAGCTAGATGAGCAATTTCTCTGACCAGTTAAAAAAGTTGCTTCCTATGCCCCGAAGGACAACTTTACTTTCTCCCACAACTAATTGATTAGCAGAATTTGTATGCTGCTTGATTGGAGAAACAACAACCTTCATTTAAGCAGCTGACAAAAATATAAAACAAAAACCTTGAAATTTTCAACAGAAAGCAGCTAAAAACAGGTATTTAAAAGCATTCGAAAGATGACTAAAAATAAAAAAGAGCTAATAGGAGGTACAGCTGCCACAAAATTAAAAGACGCCTGCTTCTTGGGAGAAAAGCAATGACAAACCTAGACAGCATCTTAAAAAGCAGAGACATCACCTTGCCAGCAAAGTCCCATGGACTGCAAGAAGATCAAACCTCTCCATTCTGAAGGAAATCAGCCCTGAGTGCTCACTTGGAAGGACAGATCCTGAAGCTGAGGCTCCAATATTTTGGCCACCTCATGAGAAGGGAAGACTCCCTGGAAAAGACCCTGATGTTGGGAAAGATTGAGGGCACAAGGAGAAGGGGACAACAGAGGACAAGATGGTTGGACAGTGTTCTCGAAGCTACCAGCATGAGTTTGACCAAACTGCAGGAGGCAGTGGAAGACAGGAGTGCCTGGCGTGCTCTGGTCCATGGAGTCACGAAGAGTCGGACATGACTAAATGACTAAATAACAACAACAACAGGAGGTAACTTCTACACATATAACTTCAACATAGCACCAAAAAGGTACCTGTCGGATGTCAAGTGACAGGGAGTTCCAAAGTGTAGGTGCTGCCACACTAAATGATTTGTTTCTTACATATCTAAATGACTTGAAGGACTAGAAGGGATGTGTGGAACTGGTATTGTGTTGGCAGTTCTGCAGATCGAAGCAGCCCAGTGGACATTTCTCTCTCCTTCCCCCTCTACCCTCCTTCCTCCGAGTCCACCAGGCAGCCAGGGAAGAAATTAATCACTGTTGCTGGAGGTGTAATCTGATCTCTTGCAGAAGCCTTTTGAAATTAGGGCAAGGGACACGTGGAATTATGTTTAGGGCTATAGATCACCCACTTCTGGCCTCCTGACTTTCAAAGGTCACACACTTACTCAGCCAAGCAATTTAGCTCTGGTGCGGTGACCTCTAGCACCCCCACCATTGAAATAACCAGATATGTTTTTACTGGACTAACCACTTCATATTGCAGATGGGGTAGTGGCAGCATGTTTGAATACGTCCCCATCACATATTTATTCATGAAAAGATAGCATTTTCAATGAGAACTGGCTTTCTCCCTGCAAACTCCTGAAAGCTGAAAGACAGGTGCTTTTCAGATTTCTTCCTTTTCTTTCCAGCTCTGGTTGAAGACTTTCTTCTTTCAACAATCCCTCTATGTGGACATTTTTTTTTATATCCTAGCCAGTATCTGTATTTATCTGAAATGGCATTTTATAGAGGCAACATGGCTTTTTACTGTGTTGTGAAATTGCTTTAAGGTGCTTCACAAGAAGTGATGCACATAGGAAAGAAATAAGAACAATGCGTCTCTGATGACTGGAGGGTCGCAGCAATGGGTGGTATTCGGCTACGTCTTACTCAGAGTAGACACATTGAAATCAATTGACTCAATTTATTCGTGTTCATTGATTTCAGTGGGTTTGTTCTGAGTAAAACTTAGTTGACTACAACTCACTGCATCTCTGTTGGCTGGGTCTTTCCTACCTTTCCACGTCTTAAGTATTTTGGCAAGCAAACCTAACTTGTTGTTGGTTTTTTGTGTGTTTTTTGTGTTGTTGTTTTTTTGCTGAAATCTAACCACCAGTGGCCTTGCTTCAGTAAATTGCTTACTGATAACTGCCTTGGAAAAGGCTTGAACAACATCCCCCCCCCCCGTTATTTTTTTTACTTGGGATGGATATGGAAGAATGCATTTATTGTTGTTATTTGAGCTTGATTAACTCAAACGCTGCTCCATTCCAAATTCGCTGGAGGAAATACACAAACCCTAATTGGATGATTGCTTCTCTTCCATTTGAGTGATGAAACACAAAGCACTGGGTGTTGTTGGGGTTGTTTTGGGGTTTTTTGCATGCCAAGATTATGCCAAGCAGCTTATTTGTCTCTTGCAGAGAATGCGGCTACAAAATAAACTAAAATTCCTTGGCACCGGACCAGAGATGACTGCAGGCAACGATGACTCTGCACATCAAGACTGCTGCTGTGGCCTAGGCTTACTGGGTGCCAGTCAAGTTCCAACTCCTGTCTGTTATCTTTGTCCACGAGATATTGATGACGTAGGAACCTTCGGCCCTGCAGACATTGCTGGACACCCTGATGCTGGCTGGAGCGGATGGGATTTGCAGTCTGACAACATCTGGAGGGCAAAGGTCCTCCAGGCCTCCCTTAAAAATTGCAAGGGGTTGGACCAGACAACCCTTTGCCTCCATCCCTGATCATAAGATCAGCTCCAAGGCTTTTTTTCATGGTGGTCTCATGTCTATCAAACTCTCTCTCTTGAAATGTTTGACATGGATGTTGATGAGGAAACCAGCTCCTATCAGGATAGCATTGACCTGAGTTTTGTTTCGGGGGGTAGATTGTGAGCAGAAATTGGGAACCAGCTTTGGGATCTCTGGAAATGTGTGTTCATTTAACTGTGCACATTCCTTAGAGAAGCATAATTTCCAAATTCCACGCTATCAGTGTAAAAAGGAAAGAAGAAGAAGAGTTTGGATTTGACATCCCGCTTTATCACTACTTGAAGGAGTCTCAAAGCGGCTAACATTCTCCTTTCCCTTCCTCCCTCACAACAAACACTCTGTGAGGTGAGTGGGGCTGAGAGACTTCAGAGAAGTGTGACCAGCCCAAGGTCACCCAGCAGCTGCATGTGGAGGAGCAGAGACCTGAACCCAGTTCCCCAGATTGCGAGTCTATCGCTCTTAACCACTACACCACACTGGAAAGGGCAATTATGGTAATATCGCAGGGGCTAAATGCGCAAAACGTATCCAGAGGCTTACAAAGCTTTTATAATAATAATAATAATAATAATAATAATAATAATAATAAATAAATAAATAAATAAGAAAGAAACAAATTTTTATTTATACCCCACCCTCCCCGGCCAAGACAGGGCTCAGGGCGGCTAACACTGAATATAAATGCAGTAAAAACATTTTTAAAAAACCCCCAAAACTAAAAACCCCCAAACCCAAACAGTTGATTGAAATATAAATTAGACTACAGTTTAAAATGCAGCTTAACATGCAGCCTCGTTTTAGTGGTAGCCTGTAGATCAAAGTCGTAAGGGGAGAAAAAGTCAAATATTGGCACAAGACATTGGTCATGACATTATGTTTGCTGACTGGGAACAGTTATGGACTACCGGTATAAAGTTTACGGCATGCAATGCCTTAAGAGAGAACATTATGAAAATGATTTACAGGTGGTACATGACCCCAGTCAAGCTTGCAAAAATCTATCATACGCCCAATAATAAATGCTGGAAATGTAAGGAAACTGAAGGTACTTTCTACCACCTTTGGTGGACGTGCCCAAAGATCAAGGCCTTCTGGGAAATGATCTATAATGAAATTAAGAAGGTACTTAAGTGTACTTTTCACAAGAAACCAGAGGCCTTCCTCCTGGGCATGGTAGGCCAATTGGTGTCAAGGAAAGATAGGACGTTTTTTATGTATGCTACAACAGCAGCAAGAGTTCTTTTAGCAAAGTACTGGAAGACACAAGAACTACCCACGCTGGAAGAGTGGCAGACGAAGGTGATTGACTATATGGGACTGGCCGAGATGACTGGCAGAATCCGTGACCAAGGGAAAGAGACGGTGGAAGAAGATTGGAAGAAATTTAAAGTTTACCTTAAGAACTGTTGTAAAATTAATGAGTGCTAAAATGTCATGGGTAATGTAAAACAGAATTGCAACGATAAACGATTGGGTAAGAGAAAAAGGATTAAAGAAATTGAACCATAAGTAATTGAAATTAGGGGTTGCTGAAAAAGTTTAAAACAGGGATGCAGAAAAGGGAGGTATGGGGAAGTCGTTGAAATAAGGTTTAAGGAAAAAAGGTTATGAAATTATACGTGTTTATATGTTTGTTTGTTAATGTCAGGGAACTGTCATCTGAGACGAAGGAGGTGAAAGGGCTCATGGAGGGTGAGAGAGACCACTCAGCGGAGGAGGGGACCAGCAGGGGGAGAAGTGGAGTTACAAGGGAAAGTGAGTCGGAGGGAGAGCTCAGAGATACTTCAAGCGGGAACAGTGGAGAGGTTTCAGGACCTCCCGTAGGCACACCCACTCCTCGGCGGAAACTGTCACGCCGAGAGTCCAGAAGACGCGTTTCCGTCAAGGAGCTTTTATGCTGGAAGAAATTCCGTAAACGCCCACTGTCCGATTCAACGAGCGATTGATGGAGCCATGCTTAAGGAGCTCCATCACAGACAGAGGTTTGGGAACTTAGCCAAGCTCTGAGGGATCAGGATTTTACGCACAAGCAGCTTACCATCCCATCACAGCAATCGGACAGTCCCTGAAAGCAGCTTGTGCAGAGAGGCATCATGAGCAACCCAGCTGGAGCCGGAGGAGCAGCAGGAGCTGGAGAAGGTCCAACTCTGGAAGAAAGGTGCAGAGTTTTGGAACTCCAGCTAGCAATGCAAACGGCGAGGCTAGAAGAAAGGAGGGCGCAGGATGCAGAAAAGGCAAAAGGCGCTACACTAGCAAGAAAGATGCCAGGAATGGTGCAGAAGTTTGGGGGGGACCCCAGGAACTACCAAGCCTTTAGGACAGAGATGCAGTATGCTCTTGAACTGCAGTTTAACGACTTTCCCGATGAGGCATCGCGAGTGGCGTTTGTGATTGGCCATCTCGAAGGAGGGGCGAGAGACTGGGTCCGGCCCCTGATGGCAGGGAATAGTGACATGCTGAAGGACGCGAGGAAGTTTTTTCGCGCCATGGATTTGATGTTTTCCAGCGAGATTGAACAGGGACTGGTGCGCAGACAATTGATGGCTTGCAAACAGGGGAGCCGATCGGTTCGTGAGTACTGGACTGAGTTTACAATGTTGATACATAAATTGGGGTGGGACCTATCGGCGGAACCCATTCAAATGCTCTTTGAAGAGGGGCTTTCTTCGGCGGTGAAAGACGAACTTTCCCGGGCGCCCAGGGCGGAGTCTATGGACCAGCTGACCAAATCAGCGTTGACCTTCCCTTTGTCCGCCACTTCCATCCCTGCTAGAGAGGCTTTTGCCCCTTCTGGCACCTTTCCCTCTTTGCAGTGTTCCAGGCAATGTGCTGACCCAAAGGAGACCACTCTCTGATGCCAGCCCACTAGCGGGTCATGCAACGCTAGCCAGCTCATTCCCAAAATGACTGGCGCCCCTCCCAGGGTGGCAACATTGAATGCTATCCTTTCAGTGTGCCTTGCCACCCTCATAACCATTGGGACGGTCTGTAGGCTAACTTCTCCCCCCAACAGCTCCCTCCCATCGATCGTGGTGACCTGCAGGGGGTTGCTTAAAGGGAGTGTCTGTATCTGGTGTTCAGCTGCAAACTCCTTGCTTATAAAATTACAGGTGGACAAAAAAAACACGGATAAACCGAGATTGATCGTGGACTACCGGCGGCTGAATGCCGTGTCAGAACCAGTGACTTTCCCCATGCCCAGAATTGATGACATTTTGACCAGGGTGAGGAAGGGAAAGATATTCACGAAACTGGACCTGAGAGGAGCGTACAACCTGATACGAATAAAGAAGGGGGATGAATGGAAGACAACGATGTTCACCCCCCTAGGGGCTTTCGAATATCTCGTTATGCCCTTTGGATTACAAGCAGGCTCCGCCTGTTTTCAATCGTTCATGAACCATGTACTGGGACCTTTGCTCTACAAGAATTGCGTGGCCTTTCTCGATGACGTGCTGATATATTCAGAGAATGAGGAGCAGCATGTAAAGGATGTCAGGGAAGTGCTGAGCCAGCTGCAAGCAAACCAGTTGTGGGTGAAATTGGAGAAGTGTCAGTTCCACGCCAAGGAGGTGGAATTCCTGGGGTACCGCCTATCAGACAAGGGATTAGCCATGGATCCAAGCAAGGTACAGGCGGTGCTGGAATGGAAGACACCAAAAACGAAAAAAGATGTGCAAAGGTTCTTAGGGTTTGGGAACTTTTACCGTAAATTCATCAAGAACTTTGCCCACTTAACGGCTCCCATCACGGACTGTCTGAGCAGCAAGAAGAAATTCGTTTGGACGGCGGAGGCGGAGCACGCTTTTGAGGAATTGAAAAAGGCATTCGCTTCGGAAGAACAGCTCCTGCATGTGGATTTACAAAAACCCATGAGAGTGGAAACTGATGCCTCAGACCGCGCGGTGGGGGCGGTGTTGCTTCAGCCAGGGAGCAATAAGTCGGAATGGAGACCGTGTGCCTTCTTTTCGCGTAAGCTGAACAAATCCGAGAGGAACTACACGGTATATGACCGAGAACTACTCGCCATTCACGAAGCGTTCCGGAGATGGAGACACTTACTAATTGGTGCACAGCATAAGGTACAAGTATGTACGGACCACAAGAATTTGGAGTATTGGAGAACGGCACGAGTGCTCAACCAACGACAAGTGAGATGGGCCCAGGAGTTCTCCAAATTCCATTTTGAAATCTGCTATGTGCCAGGTCCAGAAAACATCAGAGCGGACGCTCTCTCTCGCAAACCTGAATATTTGGAGGGGGAGGGAGCGCCAGAAGAGAGACATATTATCCCAGAGGACCACTGGGTGTGGGGTGCGGCCTGGGTGGGGCAAAGAGAACTGGTAGAGGGAACGGTAAATGATGAGTACGCCCAGGATAAGCTCAGAGGTTTAAGGGGAGAGGGAGAAGACCCCGGAGGTTTTGAAGAAAGAAACGGGGCATTGTATTACAAAGGGGCGCTATATATACCTGAAGGGGAATTGAGGGGGAGAGTACTCAAACAGCTGCACGACAATCCCACAGCGGGGCATTTTGGGCAACACAAGACCATGTGGTTGGTGACCAGGGAGTTTTGGTGGCCCAAGGTGAGGGAGGATGTACGGGAGTATGTGAGAAGGTGTGACCAATGCCAGAGAGCCAAAGGAGAAAGGCGGGCGCCAGCGGGGTATTTAGAACCGTTACCCACACCAGAACGACCGTGGGAGGCGGTGTCGATAGATTTTATGACTGATCTGCCCAAATCCCAGGGGAAAACCGCCATACTAGTCGTAGTAGACCAGTTAACTAAGATGGGTCACTTTGTAGCTTGCTCACATGCAGTCACGGCGGAAGAGACAGCAAAATTGTTTGTAGAACATATTTTTAGGCTGCATGGCGCCCCCTTGAGGCTGGTTTCCGACAGAGGGAAACAGTTCACGTCCAGATTCTGGAGGAAGCTTATGAGCTTGTTGCACGTAGAGGTCAACTTTTCGACTGCCAGGCACCCTGAGACCAATGGGCAGGCGGAGAGGGCAAACGGTATCCTTCAACAATACCTGAGGTGTTATGTCAATGACAGAGAAAACGATTGGGTCGAAAAGTTGGCACTAGCGGAATTTGCTTACAATAATGCAGAGAATGTGTCCACCGGGATGAGCCCCTTTATGGCTAATTATGGGTGCCACCCCAGGGCGTTTCCAGGGGAAGGAGGAGAGAGATGGAGTGTTCCGGCCGCTGAACTTTTTGTAGAAGAAATGGAAGCGATCCATCGTCAACTCCAACACAACTTAGAAAGGGCCAAAGAAGAATATAAGAGGCAGGCAGACAAGAGCAGAAGGGAAGGTGAAACAATTAGGGTGGGGAGTCGGGTCTGGCTATCAACCCAAGGGTTGCCGTTCAAGGGTAGTTGCAAGAAATTGAGACCCAAAAGATTGGGACCATTTGAGGTCATCCAACAGGTCAACCCAGTGGCTTTCAGACTCCGGTTACCGAACCACATGAAACTGCACCCAGTATTCCACAGGTCGTTACTGTCACCATACAGGGGGGAAGGTGAAGGGGTATCCGCACGGGGGCCAGCCATAGAAGAAAGGGAAAGCCGCAACTATGTGGCAGAAATCATCGACTCCAGGTGGAAGGGTAATCAGGTGGAGTATTTGGTCGCGTGGGAAGGGGAACCGGAGTCGGAAAACACCTGGGTGAAGGCAGAGGAGGTCCATGACGAGGTCTTGATCGAAACGTTCCACCAAAGGTTCCCCAGGAAACCTCAACCAGTAGCGAGGTTCCGGAGGGAGTACTTTGGCACCACCGACGATGAGGAGGAACAGGAGGGATTCAGGGAATCGGAGTTGGAAGAGGGTACAGACTCCGAGGAGGAGGAGTACTTGGAAACCGGGAACAGCAAAAGGTGGAGGGAAGTGTTCGAAACTTCGGAAGATGAGGGAGGTTCCTTCAGGGGTTTTGCTCCCTCGCCTCCCGCAGAGGAGGGGAGGGAAGGGGGTGAAGGGGGCCCTAGAGGGGAGGTGGATGTCAGGGAACTGTCATCTGAGACGAAGGAGGTGAAAGGGCTCATGGAGGGTGAGAGAGACCACTCAGCGGAGGAGGGGACCAGCAGGGGGAGAAGTGGAGTTACAAGGGAAAGTGAGTCGGAGGGAGAGCTCAGAGATACTTCAAGCGGGAACAGTGGAGAGGTTTCAGGACCTCCCGTAGGCACACCCACTCCTCGGCGGAAACTGTCACGCCGAGAGTCCAGAAGACGCGTTTCCGTCAAGGAGCTTTTATGCTGGAAGAAATTCCGTAAACGCCCACTGTCCGATTCAACGAGCGATTGATGGAGCCATGCTTAAGGAGCTCCATCACAGACAGAGGTTTGGGAACTTAGCCAAGCTCTGAGGGATCAGGATTTTACGCACAAGCAGCTTACCATCCCATCACAGTTAATTTGTTATGTTGTGAATTGTCAGTTTTTGTTTGTTAATATATGTTGTAAAACCAATAAAAATTTATTATATATAAAAAAAGAAAACGTCAAATATTCACCGGGGCCAACTATCCATGCTGGTCCTAGATGGGCCAGCAAAAAGAGCCGAGGGAAAATTTATATACAAAATCCCATATAAGGGGTTCAATAAAATAAAATAAAATAAAATAAATGAGGGGGGGGGTTAGACTGAGTTCAACCCAAAGGCCAGGCGGAACAGCTCCATCTTGCAGGCCCTGAGGAAAGATGTCAAATCCCGCAGGGCCCTGATCTCCTGCGGTAGGGCGTTCCACCAGGCCGGGGCCAGAGCTGAAGAGGCCCTGGTCCTGGTTGAGGCCAATCTAACCTCCTTATGTGCGCATATATATATATATATATATATATATATATATATATATATATCACAAATTTGGAAAACGAATCATGGAGCTGCAGTCCAATTCAGTAAGAAAACAGAGATAACAAGCCCTGCATGGCTCATCTGAGAGTGTGCTGGGGTGTATGCCATGCTCATTCATACCCACTAGATGGCAGACTTGATCTGAAGAAGAAGACGAAGAAGAAGAAGAAGAAGAGGAGGAGGAGGAATTTGGACTTGATATCCAGCCTTTCACTCCCCTTAAGGAGTCTCAAAGCGGCCAACAATCTCCTTTTCCCTTCCTCCCCCACAACAAACACTCTGTGAGGTGAGTGAGTCTGAGAGACTTCAAAGAAGTGTGACTGGCCCAAGGTCACCCAGCAGCTGCATGTGGAGGAGCGGGGAAGTGAACCCAGTTCACCAGATTATGAATACACTGCTCTTAACCACCACACCACACTGGCTCTCTTAAAGCAAATAAAAATAAAAATAAGTAACTAAAGATATCAATAAAACTTGGTTCTTTGCTCTTTGGGGAGAAAGGGGAGCTGAATGTCAACCTGAGTTCTCTCCTGCAATGAATTGTTTCGGGTTCTCAGAATGTGAGATTCTGCTGCGGGAAACCCAGATTTTCTTTCCAGTCTCATGGGAAAGTAGGCAGGCAGGAGTCGACAGGATCAGAGAAGATGCCTCTCTGTCTTCCTCCCTGCCCTGATTTGGAAAGGCCATATCTCTGGGATTCGGCTGGCACCCTTTGCGCCTCCCCTACTCACGGGGAAACCCTATTTTGGGGATCCGGAGCGACGTGGGGTGAGTGGCGCGGTGCTTTGAATCGACCGCTTCTTTCACGGAGTGAAGCCGCATTGCTGCTGCCGGAGAGCGCTGACTTTTTCCTGTGGACAATTGGATTTTAAACAACTACCCGTGAGTAAAACGGAAAATTGGATCTTTAAATTAAATACTTTAATTTGGCACCAAAGCGGGAAGGTTCTAAACAGGAAGTCCGCCTTCCGCTTTTGTAAATAGACTGAAGCAAAGACACCACAAGCCAAAGTCTTTGAAAGTTTTCGATAAAGGATTAAATTCCCATCAGACAAAACTACATAACCCCCCTTGGAAGCAGGAGAAGAGGGGGGAAGTCTTGGATTAAGTGTGCCTGCAGGAGAGAGTGAAAATTAATTTGCCACTGCTCTGAACCTGGAAAAGGGTTGCCAGATGACGTTTGGGGAATGTTCATTGACAGAACGGATTTGACAGCTAGCTAAATAAGAAAGATTCTGTTTCCATTGTCCTCTTTTGCGTTCAAAAAAGGAGGAAAAAGTAATTGAAAATTGAAGCTATTGTTGTTTGCTTGAGTCGTGTTTGAAACAATTGTTACAAGTGGAAATTGTTTCCCTCTAGAGGGAGCATGTGAAACTGTTGCAGGAGTGTAACAGGGAGAACTCCAGCTGCAAGATAAAGATTCTGAGAACCAGAGACTGACCTTGGGCTTTTCAAAATGTTGATAGGAGAAGCTATTGTGACTGTATTACACAAGATAAATTATACGCTGGAACAGCTCCATAAAAAGACAGAGGACATGATATTTAAAATTGACAACTTGGAACAGAAAGTGACTAATTTGAATCAAAAAGTGAGTACCAATACAGAAACAATTCAGGAGTTGGCACAGGAACATACCTTGACAGGACAAATGGTGGAGGAAAAGGAGAAAACTGTTGTTGAGAAACTTAAAGTTGTACAAGCGGGACCCTTAACTTCTCAGAAGCAAGTTGAGGATTACAAATCGAGGTCATTCATGATTGAGCCTAGCAAAAGTCAATTTTTGAGGTTTGGATCCCGGCTTGGATTGAAGAAGGAAAGTTGGAAAGATCCCTCTATCCAGGGATTGATTGACTTTTGGGACATGGGCTTGGGTTTGGAGGTGCCTGAAGTTTTGGGGGCATCTAGAATTGGAGGAATTCTGAAATACGTCCTGAAATTCTTTATGGACTTTACTTTTAACTATGGAAATTTGGCTGAACTGTTTAGAAGGAATAAAAGCATTGCTAGGTTGGAGTTTTCTTGAGATTTGCTCCTGAGTATCAAAGAATATGAAGAAGATCTGCAGAAGGGACTTGGAAAAGATTTAAGAGCCTCGGACATAAGATCTCCAGGTTGATCGACTATATGGAACTGACGGAAAGGACTGGCAGAATCCGAAGCCAGGGAGAGGAGATAGTGGAAGATTACTGGATAATTTAAAGTGCTTATTTAGAAATATTGTTAAAGTAATGACTGTTAGAAAAATGATGGAATGACATTTTATGGATTTAGCAGAAATGATATAAGGAGTTAAGTACATATAAGTAATTTACCCTTAATGGGAAATAAGGTTAAAGAATATGTTATTTATAAGATGACAGAAAATAGAGAAAGATGGAAAGGATTTGCTGAAACTAATACTAGAAGTGGGATACAAAAAGGGAGGTGTGAGGAAGTTGAGGAAACAAGGGAATGAAGGATAGAATATGGAAAAGGAGGGATGTTTTTAAATTGTTTTTGATTTACTTCATTTATGTGTTTAGCTTAATGGGTTTAGGTTGGGTTTGTATATACTGTACTGTATTGTTTTTGTGCTTTTATTTTCTCTCTTTTTTGTATTTCTTTCTTTTTCTTTTTTGTAAACTCTAAAAGTAATAAATATTATTTTTTTAAAAAATGAAAAGGCCATATCTCAGTGCCTGAGCATCTGCCTTGCACAAGAAGGTCTAGGGTTAAATCTCTAGCATCTTCAGGTAGAGCTGGGAACAACTCTTCTGAAACCCTGGAGAGCCACTGCCTGTCCAATGCAGACAGTGTCAATGGACCAACAGTCTAACTTGGCAAGTTGCTATGATGCTAAAAGGCAGGATTGCAGATAGACCAAGGAGAGACATTGCCAACACAGACCCTATTTGCTGGACCAGGAACTGGAGGAGTGATCAAATCTCTCTTTCTCTTGACCCTCGGTGGCTGTTAGAGTAGAACAGCCTATCATAGTGATGAATTTTGCTGGTAACTAGTGCATCATTTAGGGACGCGGGTGGCACTGTGGGTTAAACCACAGAGCCTAGGACTTGCCGATCAGAAGGTTGGTGGTTCGAATCCCCGCAACGGGATGAGATCCCGTTGCTCGGTCCCTGCTCCTGCCAACCTAGCAGTTCAAAAGCATGTCAAAGTGCAAGTAGATAAATAGGTACCACTCCGGCGGGAAGGTAAATGGTGTTTCTGTGTGCTGCTCTGGTTCGCCAGAAGCAGCTTAGTCATGCTGGCCACATGACCTGGAAGCTGTACGCCGGCTCCCTCGGCCAATAAAGCGAGATGAGCGCCGCAACCCCAGAGTCGGCCACGACTGGACCTAATGGTCAGGGGTCCCTTTACCCTTTACCTTTAGAGCATCATTTGGGAACCTAGGAAGTTGTGCTAAATCTAAGAGCAATTGGTCATCTAGCTCACAGTGTATGGCTTGTGCCAGTGTTTCCCAAACTTGGGTCTTCAAATGTTTTTGGACTACAACTCCTATCATCCCTAACTAATGGTGAGGATGATGGGTGTTGTAGTCCAAAAAAGGTAGAGACCCAAGTTTGGGAAACACTGGTCTACACTAACAGACAGTAGCTGGTTCTCTGCCAGGGGCATTTCCCAGTCCTACCTTGTTGCATGCAAAACGTGTGCTCCACCACTGAGATAAGGCTGACCAAGCTAAGGCTGGATGATAAGGGAGACAATTTGCTGCTAGCCCACCACTCCAGTGTAGGATTATTTTTGGTTAGGGGTGGGGAGCTTCTGACCCACAGGCCTTCCCACTTGGCCACCAGGCCATTTCAGCCAAGCTGCAACCACTTGCTCTACACTTGATGACATCAGGTGTTGGGCAGGGGGGAAACCTGCCCCAGCCAAAAGTTTATCTCCTGCCTTTAAGAAGGAGATTGACAAGCTGGAAGGTGTGCAGAGAAGGGCAACCAAGATGATCAAGGGTCTGGAAATCAAGCCCTATGAGGAACGGTTGAGGGAGTTGGATATGTTTAGCTTGGGAAAGAGGAGACATGAGAGCCATCTTCAAATATCTAAAGGGCCATCACCTGGAAGATGGAGCAAGCTTGCTTTCTCCTGTTCTGGAGGGAAGGACACGATCCAATGGCTTTAAGTTACAAGAAAGGAGATTCTGACTAAACATCAGGAAGAACTTTCTGACAGGAAGAGCTGTTCAATAGTGAAACAAACTTCCTTACGGTGGTCATGGACTCTCCTTCTTTGGAAGTTTTTAAGCAGAGGTTGGATGGCCATCTGCCATGGATGCTTTGGTTGAGATTCCTGCATTGCAGGGGGCTGGACTAGATGACCCTCGGCACCCCTTTCCAACTCTACAATTCTGATTCTTTCAAACTTAGCTTGTGAGATGGGGGTGATCATAATCCGATTCCCTTCCCCTGCTCTTGGTTAATATATGCCCAATAGACTGAAAAAACTTTAGTTAATGGTGGGAACCCCATCTGAAAACAAGCCAAAAAACAGACCCCAACACAACGTAAGGGAAAGCTGTATTTGATGCTTTTGAATTATGGTGCTGGAGGAGACTCCTGAGAGTCCCATGGACTGCAAGAAGATCAAACCTATCCATTCTGAAGGAAATCAGCCCTGAGTGCTCACTGGAAGGACAGATCCTGAAGCTGAGGTTCCAATACTTTGGCCACCTCATGAGAAGAGAAGACTCCCTGGAAAAGACCCTGATGTTGAGAAAGATGGAGGGCACAAGGAGAAGGGGACGAAAGAGGACGAGATGGTTGGACAGTGTTCTCGAAGCTACCAGCATGAGTTTGACCAAACTGCGGGAGGCAGTGGAAGACAGGAGTACCTGGCGTGCTCTGGTCCATGGAGTCACGAAGAGTCGGACACGACTAAACGACTAAACAACAACAATAAAAATTAAATCTGTGCACAGGAAATACTTACAGATAAAATTTGGTCTCCCCGCTGAAGCTCTCCACTGAGGTCGGCTGGCCCACCCGCTAGGATGAAGGATACAAAAATGCCTTCGCCGTCTTCTCCGCCTACGATGTTGAAACCAAGCCCTGTTGACCCCTTGTGCAGGACAACTTTGCGAGGTTCTCTGTGGAAAGAAAAGGACATTGCTCATTCATTTAAGAGACCTGGATTCAGGACCAGCCCACCTATGAGGCAAGGTGAGAAGACTGCTTTGGGCAGAAGGGTTCACCAGGACAGCTGATCCCAATGTTGATCTTTCTCGATCCCTGCCCCTTTGCTCCTGATGTAGATCTTCCCTGACCTCTTCTTCCCTTGTGGGGTGGGGGAGGGACCATTCTAAAGCCAGCCTCAGGTGCCAAAATGTCTTGGGCTGCCTGGATTGTATATGTCTCCTGTTGAGCAGTTCCTTTCCATTTCCTTCCATAATAACAGGCGCTAGATGGACCATTGAGTTTGATGCAGTACAAGGCAGCTTGCTGTGCTGTTGTCATATCCTAATATCATATTGACCAATGAGATACTTCCCTTTTTGTCGACATAGGCAAGCATATATAGACACATGCCAATGTATCGTATTTTTCGCTCTATAAGACGCACCAGACCACAAGACGCACCTAGTTTTTGGAGGAGGAAAGCAAGAAAAAAAATATTCTGAATCTCAGAAGCCAGAACAGCAAGAGGGATCAATGCGCAGTGAAAGCAGCAATCCCTTTTGCTGTTCTGGCTTCTGTGAAAGCTACGCGGCCTGCATTCGCTCCATAAGACACACACACATTTCCGCTTACTTTTTAGGAGGGAAAAAGTGAGTCTTATAGAGTAAAAAATACGGTAATCGGCAGCAACTGGGAATCCAATAGAATCACAAATAGGTCCAAGTTATCTGAAATACCAAATCGCCTCATGTGAACCTGCCTGGATTTTGAGAATTTTGGAAGAGGGTCTTTCTCCTGCTTGGTGGGGTTCTGGGAGAGGGCCTTTACTTGCACTTCAAAGTGCTACAGTCACCTCTATCAATTCGAAACTCCACCGCTCAGTTCTGCTATGGGCACAGACCTTTCATTAAATAGAATGGACTGCTATAAAATACATTTCCTGCATCCGGCCAGTAGATGGAGCTGGCAGTCCAGTTTCTGAGCATCCACAGTTCTTGCCCATCCATAGTTAAACACATTTCATTCCTCTTTCTCTCTCTCTTCCCCCTACCTGCTTTACTCTATTTTTATTTCTCACCATGCTCCAGGGATTTTGGAGCAACAAAGATGAGATTCTTCAGAAGCTGTAGGCATGTGTAGCATCCAACATTGGTCATATAATGTTTTTTTTTTGTTTTAGGTGCAGACCAGGGGAAAGTAGGAATAGATGCTACCCACCAGAGAAGGGAGCTAAAATTGTTGCTACAAAGAGACCGGTCCACTGATAAGGTCTCCTGAGCAAGACCCACTGAAATGGCGCCAGAAGTATAAATGGGGATTGCACTGAATAAGTTCCCAATAGATTGGGTGCCACTCCCCCAAAAATAGCCCAAACAGGAAAAGGTAATCTCTGTTGAGCAGTCTTCCTCAACCTGGTTGTTGGCATCCATCTGTCTGAAGAGACAACGGAATGTGCACCTGGGGTTGAAGTCAAACCTCTGAGGAATCACAGCACCTGCTGTGGCTGCAGAGACTGGTAACTCACAACTGCTGCCTCCTGCATTGTTTGATGCTTTTGAATTATGGTGCTGGAGGAGACTCTTGAGAGTCCCATGGACTGCAAGAAGATCAAACCTATCCATTCTGAAGGAAATCAGCCCTGAGTGCTCACTGGAAGGACAGATCCTGAAGCTGAGGCTCCAATACTTTGGCCACCTCATGAGAAGAGAAGACTCCCTGGAAAAGACCCTGATGTTGGGAAAGATTGAGGGCACAAGGAGAAGGGGACGACAGAGGACGAGATGGTTGGACAGTATTCTCAAAGCTACCAGCATGAGTTTGACCAAACTGGGGGAGGCAGTGGAAGACAGGAGTGCCTGGCGTGCTCTGGTCCATGGGGCCACGAAGAGTCGGACACAACTAAACAACTAAACAACAACAAAGCAGCACCAAAGTGACCTCCATGGGGTGCAAGCTTGGGTAGTGTGTATGGAGGTCCTGGGCCGCGACAAGACTCCACTCTTGGCCTTGCTGATGTGACCCAAAGGAAAGCAGAGCAATACATTTGGCAGCATTTGCCAAAAAGAGTTGTACGACACGCCATCCAACCGTCTTAAGAATTCCACTCTGGTTCTGTGTAGGCTTTACTCTCGAGCCTTTCTTCTCCTGAAGTCCTGCAAGTCACCCTCTGATTGTTGGCCATGTTGGCTGGGGCTGATGAGAGTTTTAAATCAAAACATATGGAGGCCATTCTCCGGCTCCCCCAGCAGTACATTTTTTTCCAAACACAGCAACTCCGTGAAGAAAAGAGGAGCTCAGTTTGAACATGGAGGTGAGCGAAACCTAAGATAAAGTCTGTCTTTAGGCACCTTGCATGACTTCAGGGCTATCTAGTGCGGCCAAACTGGAATGAATGAAGCTAAGTCAGTCGTGCCCATTAGTTTCTAGTAAAATAATATTTATTACTTTTAAAGATTACAGAAAAGGAAAAGAAAAAGAAAAAGACAAGAGAGAAAAAACAAAAAAGAAAAGAAACAATACAATACAATATATAAACAATACAAAACACAACCTAAACACATTAAACTAAACACATTAAACTAAACTAAACAAAACCCTAACCCACCCTAACCCTAAACAAAACAAAACAAAAACCATTTAAAAACATACATCACACCTTTTCCATACTCTATCTTTCATTCCCTTGTTTCCTCAACTCCCTCTCACCTCCCTTTTTGTATTCCACTTCTATTAATTGTTTCAGCAAATCCTTTCCATCTTTCTCTATTTTCTGTCATATTATAAATATCTTAACATATTTTTTATCCTTATTTTTCATTAAAACTAAAATACTTATATATGCTTAACTCCTTATAACATTTCTGCTAAGGCCGTAAAATTTCTTTCCACCATTTTTCTATCACTCATTAATTTTACAGTATTTCTATATATAAACTTTAAATTCTCCAATCTTCTTCCACCATCTCCTCTCCCTGGTTTCGGATTCTGCCAGTCCTTTCCGTCAATTCCATATAGTCCATCAACCTGGAGATCTTATGTCCGAGGCTCTTAACTCTTTTCCAGGTCCCTTCTGCAGGTCTTCTTCATATTCTTTAATGCCAAAGAGCAGATCTCGGGAAGACTCCAACCTAACAATGCTTTTATTCCTTCTGGACAGGTCAGCCAAATTTCCATAGTTGAAGCTAAGGTCTATAAGGTGTTTCATGACATGTTTCAAAGTTCCTCCAAATCCAAAGGCCCCCAGAACTCCAATCTCCTCCAGACCCAAGTACCTGTCCCAAAAGTCAGTTAATCCATGCATAGAGGGATCTTTCCAACTTTCCTTCTTCCGTCCAAGCCGGGATCCAATCCTCAAAATCTGGCTTTTTCTAGATTCAATCATAGAAGGCCTCAACTTGTAATCCTCAATTTGCTTCTGTAAGACTGAGGATCCCGCTTGTATTACTTTAGGCTCAACAACCACAGCTTTCTCTTTCTCCTCCACAATTTGTCCTGCTAAAGTAGTTTCTTGTACCAAGTCCTGAATTATTTCTGTATTGGTGCTCACTTTTTGTCTCCAGTTAGTCACTTTTTGTTCCAAGTTGTCAATTTTAAAAGACATGGCATCCGTCTTCTTATGAAGCTGTTCCAGCGAATAGCTTATCTTACATAATACCGTCACAATGGCTTCTCCTGTCAACATTTTAAATGGTCCAAGGTCAATCTCTGGTTCTCACAATTTCTTATCGCAGCTGGCGATTCCCCAGTTACACTCCTGTAACAGTTTCAAAGGCTCCCTCTAGAGGGAAACAGTCTCCACTTGTATCAATCCTTTCAAACACAACTCAAGCCATAAAGATAGTTTCAATTTTCAGTTACTTTTCCTCCTTTTTAAACGCAGAAGAGGACAATGGAAACAGTATCTTTCTCTTATATAACTAGCTGTCAAAAATGTTCTGTTCACAGTCAATGAACTCTCCCAAAACTTCACTCTTTCTGGCAGCCCTTTTCCAGGTTCAGAGCAGTGGTAATTTGGTTTTTCACTCTCTCCTGCAGGCTCACTAAGTCCAAAATTTCCCCCCTCTTCTCCTGCTTCCAAGGGGGTTTTTGTAGTTTTAACCGATGGAAATTTAATCCTTTACCAAAAGCTTTCAAAGACTTTAGCTTATAACGTCTTTGCTTCAATCTATTTACAAAAGAGGAAGGTGGACTTCCTGCTTAAGACCTTCCCCGTTTCGGTGCCAAATTAAGGTATTTAAAGATCCAATTTTCCGTTCTACTCACGGGTAGTTGTTTAAAATCCAATTGTCCACAGGAAAAAGTCAGCGCTCTCCAGCAACAGCAATGCGGCTTCACTCCGTGAAAGAAGCAGTCAATTCGAAGCACCGCACCACTCACCTCACATCGCTCCGGATCCCCAAAACAGGGTTTCCCCGCGAGTAGGGGAGGCGCAGAAGGTGCTAGCCGAATCCCAAGTTCACAAGCTTCTCCCGCTTGTGATTTCAGAGGGTCTCCGCCTTCGCCGTGGCGGTCAGACCCTGCTTTCCACGGAGCAAGTTCCTCCCGATCGGAGGAGCTCCGCCATTGCCGGAGGCGCCAACCCGGAAGCAGTCATGCCCATTAGTTTCAACAGTTCTGCTCTGAGTAAGACTGGCATTGAATACAGTCTATAGGAAGACCGTAGGAAGCTGCCTTATATTGTGTCAGACCATTGATCCATCTAGCTTTGTATAGCCTACACGGACTGGCAGGATTTCAGACAGTAGCAGTTCCTTATACTATCTGGAGATGCTGGGAATCGACTTTCTGTGTGCAAAGCAGATGCTCTGCCACTGAGCTAAGGCCCTTCCACATACATTCAGAGCTGTTTTATAGTGTGCTCAGCACTGTCTGTACACTTTACACTGACTGGCAGAGGTTTATGGCCTTCTACCAGGGGCCTTCTGCATGTAAGGGAGATGTTACCACTGATCTACAGCCCTTCACCATGTCAGCTGCCCCCTTCCAGATTTCCCCTTTCTTTCTGCCCCTATTTCCAGCAGCTACTTTGCTGTGTGGCATGCTGTTACATTGCCACACAACCAATCAGGACGGGAAGATGTGACCATGTTACAAAGCCAATTGAGAGCAAGGGCAAATGCTTGCTGTCCTCACTCTGAATGGGCAGGTATTTTTTACCCCATTTCATAGAACCCACAAACTATCGCCAGAACTGGAAGCGTGTTGTTTTGCAGGGAAGCACAGTGCTCAGGAAAAGCACACTGCCTGTTTTTGTCTGGGACAGATACAAAAGCTGTTCAGGGAATAGTGGAAGGAGCACCTATTTCTGAGACGAAGCAGATTTGAACCTGCCAGCTGCCTAGATAGGGGATTGCCTGTGGCATCATAGGTAGTGCTGTTCTGAGAGCTAGGGAGCAGGAATGCACATATGAATTGCACACAGTTGTCTGTGTATGTACACACTCAAATAACCGCATATTACTCAATGTGGCACAAAACTGGTGTAAAGCAATAACGACCCAAGTGAAACTCTTACCCTTCCACAGAAAGGCTCCGCTGTATGCTCACGGTGGGTGGCCGGGTCACTGTGCTGTGCTGGGAATGACTGCATAGATAAGAAAGAAAGGAGGAATAAATAAAAACATTTGCTCACAAAGCCTCTTGGTCTTATTGCAACAAGCTCTGGACGATCCAAAATATGACACAGATCTGGGGTTCAGAGAAGTAATATGTGTGTGCCTGAGTACGTTGGGCTAGGTCGTCATTTCGAGTTTCCACCAGCGGCTCTGGGTGGCTTCCAACAAATTAAAACACCAAACACAGTAAGACATCAAACATTAAAAACTTCCCTATGCAGGGCTGCCTTCAGATGTCTTCTAAAAGTCAGATACTTGTTTGTTTCCTTGACATCTGATGGGAAGGAGTTCCGCAGGAATAATAATAATTTAGTAGTAGGAAATATGGGACACGGGTGGCGCTGTGGGTTAAACCACAGAGCCTAGGACTTGCTAATCAGAAGGTCAGCGGTTCGAATCCCTGCGACGGGGTGAGCTCCCGTTGCTCGGTCCCTGCTTCTGCCAACCTAGCAGTTCGAAAGCACGTCAAAGTGCAAGTAGATAAATAGGTACCACTCCGGCGGGAAGGTAAACGGCGTTTCCGTGCGCTGTTCTGGTTCGCCATAAGCGACTTAGTCATGCTGGCCACATGACCCGGAATCTTTACGCTGGCTTCCTCGGCCAATAAAGCGAGATGAGCGCCGCAACCCCAGAGTTGGCCATGACTGGACCTAATGGTCAGGGGTCCCTTTACCTTTACCTTTAGTAGGCAATATTGAGCTAGATGGAGCAATGGTCTGGCTCAGCATAAGCCACCTTCCTATGTTCCTATGCTTTGAATCTAAACAGTCCCTAGTCCATTTGGTCCCAGGCATCAGATAGCAGAGAGTGTGGAAGACTCTCCACACAAGACCCTGAAGGGCTGTTGCCAGTTAAAAATGACCATCACTGGATGCATAATTTGACCCATTTCTTAACAGCTAGTTGTTTCTCGGAAACTGCTGCAGGGAAAAATGATAAAATCAAGATTGTACACATTTCTCCCCAGCGTATACATGTCACTGGCTTACAGTAAGTCCCCACAAGGCATGCTTAGATATCTCTTTGTCTTCAACAGCACAGCTTAGCTGATCTGTTATGCTGGAAATTCATGGCTGTTGGTTATCCTGCATGGCACGTTCCACCAATTGAAAATATATCTGATAGTGGCTACTGACCCAGATAGTTCTTTCAGCATTGCCAGATGGCATTGCTAATGCCTGAAGCAGCAAAATATGGAAAATCCACAGCTCTCATGTGGAGCTGTGAGCCCTCTGATGGCCTCCCTGAAGTTATCATGTGGGATCCACTGGTTTTATCACTGTTGTGGCGAGCCCAGGATCAGTTGGGGGACCCTGCCACAGTTGCATAGATTTTTGTACAATCCAATGAGGAATGATTCATGCCTGGAATCCCATTGTTCTCACAGGTATTCCCTATGTTGAAGATAATGGGGCATGCTCCTTCTGTAGCCCTTTGGAGCACGATCACTGCAGCATGGATCTTCATGTGCCCTCTCCGAGGCGCATACAAAACTCCAGTTAGTTCAATGGAGGGATGCAGAGATGCAGGCACTTGTTCCATTGAAGTGAATGGGATAGATAAAGGCATTTTGTGTACCTTTATCAGAGGCCCCCCACCCACCCACTGCCTGATTGGGGAAAATGTGTATGGAATTGGAATATGATGGGTAACCAAAATAATTTACAAACACAGCAACTGCAGAACCGACTAGCTTGATGCTAATTTAACATGGTTGCTCTCTTCCCCCTCCCTGTCCTGTCTGCACAGATGACTTTGACGAGTTAATTGAATGGAACAGAAAAATGTAAAGTGGGCCAATGAGGCAGAGCTGGGAAATAACACAAGATACTTTTGACACAATGCAAGTCAAACACAGTTCCGTTTTGCAACTCCTCCGGGGAAACTGGCTATGTCTGTCTGGCGTCTTGAGGATGCTTTGAAAAGGAACAGCTTACGGACTCCCTTTCCACCTGGGAAAGTGCAAAGAAGGACTACGGAACAAGCCAGCTGATGGAACGACTTCTTTTGGAGGAAAGGAAAGGAAACAATCTGCAGAATTTTAACTCACCCTCTCCAATTAGTCTTAAGAAGTGTGCCAGAAATTCAAACCAACGTATGTAACGTCCGCATTTATGAACAAACATGCAACCAAAACAGCCCCCAAATTACATGGATTCACAGCTAAATTTATGAGCCTTGAATTTGTATACTGTTGAAGGTCGTGCGCTTCCCTCCCACAGTATTCCAGCGGAGCAGAACACATTGCACAATATTCTTTGCTTTGCGGCAAAGACAGGCAAGGCTAACCTACCTCCAGCAACATTCTACCATGTTTTGAACCATATTGTTTAACTTTTATGTTATTTTGATTTGTTGGATGATCTGGAGTGCGCACATCTGAACAAGTGTCCTCAAAAACAACAGCACAGTTGATAGCACACTATTGTCCATGGAAGTCGGGGTATGTGCAAAAAGTTTTAATTGAGTTGAGATAGGTGTAGAGACAACCCAACATAGATGTTTTCCAAATCACTTCTCTTTCCTTCTGCTTTTTCTACACCAACTAACTTTATCATATTCTAGGGCTGGGCGAATATATCAGTTTTGGTTTTTCTCAGATCCTCAGTTTTTAAATTTTTAATTAAAAACAACAACAACAACAACACAAGTCCTCATGCAAATTCATGTAATTTAGTACAGATTTCACCTAATACACACATTTTTTGCAAAGCAAATTCTCCCAATATAACGTATTTTAAATGTTACTTTCACTAATATATGCATTTTAATGCCCTTTTTGCTTCAGTATATGCATATTACTCAGCAAGAGAACTGCACATCAAAATCTGGAGATGTGTGGATTTTGGGGGATGGCCGTGTTTCTATTGTTTCAGCAAATGTGAATTAGGCAGCTTCATTTTTAAAATGTGGACTGAAACCCCCTCATCTTCTTAAAAGAAAGGTGGTTGCTCCACAATCTTTTGAAGAATGGTTTCCATGCATGCAACCTGCCCTGTAACTGAATGCACCCAAAGGCTCTGCTGGTTGCAGAGGTGATAGAAAGTAAACTTGCAGCAGAAGTGTTAACATGTCTACACAGAGATAAGTCCTACTGAAGTCAATGGGGCTTACTGCTGAATAGGACTGAAGCTTCAATTACCGTATTTTTCACTCTATAAGATGCACCAGACCACAAGATGCACCTAGTTTTTGGAGGAGGAAGACAAGAAAAAAATAAATCTTAATCTCAGAAGCCAGAACAGCAAGAGGGATCACTGCGCAGTGAAAGCAGCAATCCCTCTTGCCGTTCTGGCTTCTGGGATAGCTGCACAGCCTGCATTCGCTCCATAAGACGCACACACATTTCCCCTTACTTTTTAGGAGGGAAAAAGAGAGTCTTATAAAGCAAAAAATATGGTAATTAAAGGTGGCGCATGCAGCGTGCAGAAACACAACAATCTCAACCACAAGAAGAAACGGAAGGAAGGAAGGAAGGAAGGAAGGAAGGAAGGAAGGAAGGAAGGAAAGAAAGAAAGAAAGAAAGAAAGAAAGAAAGAAAGAAAGAAAGAAAGAAAGAAAGAAAGAAAGAAACAGGGAGGAAGGGAATACAGACTCCAAGGAAAAAAGCAATGCAGAAATAAAAAATGATGCATGGGCTGATGAATGAAATATTGTTTTCTATTGAATTAGATATAATAACAGAGTCCGCTCACAAACAGAAGCTAGGGCTGTGATTTCACCTTGGCACTCCAAGGCTTAAAAGCACACATGCAGTCAGTGCTGATTAAATAAAGGCAGAGATGCCAAGCTCAGCACTCCAAGATCTCCTTAAAGGCTTAGCAAGATCTGGTTTGTGAAGTTCGAGAAACCGCCACCGTCGTTTTTATTATTAATAAAAGCAATAACAATGATGTTTAAGGTTGCAATCTTATGTAGACTGACTTGGTAATAAGCCCCCTTGAAGAGAGTGAGGCTTATTTCTGAGTAAACAGCTGTAAGTTTGTGAATGGACCAGTTGCCTTTCATAGAAAAACGCTGCTCAAAGTGACTTGGGAAAATGCCAAAAACGACAAGCATGGCAGTGAGATAAAAAATCCAACTCACATCAGCCCCAGCCAAGGGGATGAAGGGGGTTGTAGCTCAGCAGCCTTGGGGGGGAGTGCTATAGGTCCCCCCATCCCTCGCTGAAAGAGAGTCCTGTTTTCATCCGTGCAACGCTGGTGGGTGTACAATTCATGCACATAGAAAGGGTGTAGTGAAATTAAGGCCGTGAATGGCTGGAATGAAACATGGTTTATGGAAAGTGAATTGATACTACCAGCAGGTAGCAGACACAGGTCTGGTGAAAGAATCAAGCACCTTCAAGCAGCTAGAGGGGTTCTGGAGTCCCATCACTGACTCATCCCTGCGCCCCCCCCAAAAACACACACACACAAAAAAAACATGTGGAGCTGTGAGCCCTCTGATGGCCTCCCTGAAGTTATCATGTGGGATCCACTGGTTTTATCAGTGTTGTGGCGAGCCCAGGATCAGTTGGGGGACCCTGCCACAGTTGCATAGATCTTTGTATGATCCAATGAGGAATGATTCTATCTATCATCTATCATCTATCATCTATCATCTATCATCTATCATCTATCATCTATCTATCTATCTATATCATCTATCATCTATCTATCTATCTATCATCTATCTATCTATCTATCATCTATCTATCTATTTATCTATCATCTATCTATCTATCATCTATCTATCTATATCTTATATCTATCTATCTATCTATCATCTATCTATCTATCTATCATCTATCTATCTATCTATCTATCTATCTATCTATCTATCTATATCTATCTATCTATCTATCTATCTATCATCTATCTATCTCTACCTACCTACCTACCTACCTACCTACTTATCAGATCCAATTCCTGTCTATCCTGCTAAAATATAAACAGAAAATTGAGATCCAAAGGCCTGGGTGAATAAGAGGCCTGTTGCCTAAAATCACATAGTGATAGTGCCAGATGTTATCCTCCCTGAGGATAACATTCCATGAACAAGGGGGCCACCACAGAGAAGGCCTGTTCTCTTGTTGCCACCCTCTGCACCTCCCGTGGAAGGGACACATACACAAAGGACTTAGGTGACAATTGCAGGGTCCAGGTTGGTTCACATGGGGAAAGGTGGTCCTTGAGGTATTTGGGTCCTGAGCCACACAAGACTTTCTAAGTCAAAAGCAGCACTTTGAAAACGAGCCCAGAAATTATTTAGTACTTAGTGCAGTTGGGCCGGGATTGGGACTACAAGCTCAGACCGTGTTGCTTCAGCAACCTGACCACTGAATTCTGCACCACCTGCAGTTTCTGAACCGTCTTCAAAGGCAGCCCCATGTGTAATAAAAAGGTAAAGGGGCCCCTGACCATTAGGTCCAATCATGACTGACTCGGGTTGCAGCGCTCATCTCAATTTACTGGTCAAGGGAGTACAGCTTCCAGGTCATGTGGCCAGCATGACTAAGCCGCTTCTGGTGAACCAGAGCAGCGCACAGAAACGCCGTTTACCTTCCCGCCGGAATGGTACCTATTTATCTACTTGCACTTTGACGTGCTTTTGAACTGCTAGGTTGGCAGGAGCAGGGACCGAGCAACGGGAGCTCACCCCGTCATGGGGATTCGAACCGCCAACCTTCTGATCGGCAAGCCCTAGGCTCTGCGGTTTAATCCACAGTGCCACCCGTGTCCCTTCCCATGTGTAATACCTTGCAGTAATCTAACCTAGTGGGAAATCCAATTCTCTCAGAGCACTGGTGCGACTGCTCCTCACTGCTGCCAGGTGAGTCTGCATCATGTAAGTCAGCCAATGGAGCAAGAGATCCAGCCAATAGCCGCATCAAACCTCAAGGCTGCCTTAGGTCCACCTTCTCCCACTGTTGTGGCATATGAAGCGGGTCGGGATGCATTTGAGGAACATTTCCCCAACATGCAGTTTGCAAAGGTACCCAGAGCCTCTTTGCTTCAGAAGGCGGCCTCCTTATCTAAAAGCCATGGGCAGTTTTGCTTTAATAAAAAGGCAAATTTGAAATGCAAAGCAAACAACTGGATAAAATGAAGACTGTTCCTTAATCCATTTAATGTGCATGGGGGAAAAAACCACAAACCCCAATCTACTGAAGCAGAACCTGATTTGCTCATCGCTGAAGACAATTTCAAACTTAAATGAGATTTTGTTCAGGTTTAATTATAAATAAGCTAACTCAACAAACCTCTTTTATTTTTGCAGAGGGGGCATTGTGAATATTGCATCCCGGCAACAAACAACTAGGGCACGCTTGGTACTGAGAGCAGCACATGGGGCAGCCCTATACATTCCCATTGCGTTCAATGGGCTTACTTACAGTCAAGCGTGCATAGGATTCTGCCTTCTGGCATAGATAACCCAGTTATCCCTAATTTTTTTTTGCAGTTTTCTAGCTCAAGGGCCACATTCCCTTTTGGGTAACCTTCCTGGGGTGGGCAAGGACAAATGTCTCTTCCTTGCCTGGATGGAGGATAGAGAGGAGTGTTTGTTGAAACTACTCTGCCCCCTTCCTCTCCTGGGACCCACCTACCACAGGCATGCAGCCCTCAGAAGCTTGCGCAGAAGGCAATGTGGCTGAAAAAGATTCCCCACTCGTGTTGCAAGAGCTATCTAAAACAGCACACGCACCCCAGCGAAAAAGCCAGGCGCAGCAAATCTCTTATTGTGGTTTTCCCCTTTGCTCACCTTGGGCTACTGTTGCTGGGGCGAGTGGCCAACTGGCAGCACTCTAAATACACCTAAAGAGCAAGCAAAGCCCTGGATGGCTCTTGGATATTAACTCGACGATGTGCATCTTGAAACAAAATGTACATGAGCAGCACGGTCCCCGAGAACCGGTGTGAAATGGTTGATACAGTGGATTAGCTCAGCCTGTGCCTGTGCCGCTGCTGAATCTTAATCCTTTAATTAATGCTAAGTTGCATCCTGCAGTGCTCAGCTGATACGTATCTCCCCGAGAGGCAGGCTCCCCACCCCAATCCCCCGCCTGCTTTCTAGGATGCCTCCGCTGTGCCCCCTTCATTTCCCTCTCACTCGCCTGCTGCGCTACACAGCGGAACCAAACGCTGTCTTTGTAAGGATGCGGAGAAGCATCTTCCTCGCAGGGAATGAATCAAATCTGTTTGGTACAGACACGACAAATCCCACAGTCTCCCCGAAGCTCGATTCCAGGACCTGCTTTGAGGGAGATCTCTGTGTTGTTCCTGGTTTTGACCTTTAGCAAGCTACTCCAAGATGCTCAGGGGGGGAAGGAAAGGCCAACAGGATTTCTCATGTGGTATCACAGAATGGACAAGGACCTCAAAGGTCCTCTCGTCCAGCCCTTTGCCAATGCATGCTACAGCATCCCTGATATTTATTTCCTTGCGTTTATATCCCGCCTTTCTTCCATCACGGAACTCAAGGTGGTTGTGCACTTGGTACCCAGGCCATCACTCATACAGGCACCGACCAGATTGAGATCTGCTTAGCTACAGTCATTAAAGAGTCGGTGCCGTTTGGAGTAGACAACACTTGTCTAGGTGGGCAACAACCTCTTGACTCTTTCTAAAGCTAATTCCTATATGGTGCACTGGATAGATTGTTGAACTAGGACCTGGAAGACCCAGGTTCAAATCTCCCACTCAGCCATGGTGTTCACTGGGTGATCTTTGGCCAGTCACCTTCTTTCAGCCTAACGGGTGTGCTGCGAGAACAAAATGGGGGGAGAGTGAAAAAGCGACTTGCAGGAAAGGTGGGATATAAAATGCAGCCAACTGATACATGTCCATCTCTTCCTTTCTGCCCAACATCCTTTCTCTGATGTCTGCACTGCTGCCAAGGCCCCAAACCCAACCCTACTTATATGTCGCTTAGAGAGCTCTCTGACTGAGCGGCTGAAAGCATCTTCTAAATACAATAAAAATGAATAAATACAAGGCCGGCCCTTTCCTCTTAAGCCAGTGAGGTGGAAGCAAAGTGAGCACAAGGTTGTGTTTTTTTCTGCAGAGGGAGCCTTCCTGAGGGGATGGAAGGTGGAGCCTAATACTGCGCACTTGAGCCGCGCCCATGCATTCTCGTATGAGGAAGTGAGGAAGAAGCACATGCAGTACCTGATGATCTCAGAGTCAGGGAGCAGGCCTAGGTGGTAGTGGGGATAGGGAGCTGAAAGGAGGAAGCTTTTGTCACACTCGACAGGGGAATAGTGCCTAGGAGAAGGTGGCTTATCACAGAATTTGTTCACAGTGCTGTAAACGGGTTCAGGAGGCCTGGTGATAACAGAAGAGAAGAGTAAGAGGTTAGACAGGCACCCTGACATGCACAAAACAGCTGGCCACACAGCTAATTTGCACCCCAAAGCATGCAGAGAAGTATCGACAAGAGAAGGGTTATATACACGCACCAAGGAAGGAAAAAGAAACTTCTGTTAAGTTACAATACGCTAGTCACAAAGAGTAAGAACGTGATAGGCACAGCACTGTACACAAGACAGCTAGGGGGAAGGAAACCGGTGACAACGCTGTGCCGTAACATACCGGTGACAAAAGTGTGCAGTAACAAACCGGTGTCAAAGCTGTACCATAACATTCAACTCTCAGTCTACGAACTGGTTTAAAGCGTCGGTCCTTACCTTCTGGAAGCCAACAGAACCCGCCCTGAAAGAACTTTAACTCGACCCATACACTTATACTAAAGATCTAGGACATCCTAGCATTAAAGTTAGGAAGGCACATTCACACTACAAGGGAGGACAACGTGTAATAGCCATAAAGTTGAAAGGCGTTTGGAAGCCCCTTCTAGCAAACATTTATGTGTGATGCACTGATGAATTGTGGAGAAACAACATACATGGCTCCGGTTTCTACAACAGTGGCTCCGAAGCTGTAGCCCTAGAAGCAATTGGGAGATCAGCTTTATGCTGCTGGAATGCCTGGAAAAGGGAAGGAGCATTGTAGGGCAAGGACCACCCCTTACTTAAAAGTTGCTGAGGATTCAAATAGATATAAGCAGTCCAGTCTCCTACCCGTGCTCTGTGGGCAATGGAGCGATGGTATAATTTAGCAATAGCAGAGGATCTGAGCAATAGACTAAGTTGTTTCTTTGGTCCTGGATTCCCAGTGGGGCACAGGCTATGCATCTCAGCGGTAGAGCATTGGCTCTGTGTGCATAAGGTTTGATTGCCAGCATTTCCAGGTATGGCTGGGAGAGAGACTCCCGGAAGAGCTGCTACCAGTCAGCACTGAGAATACTGAACTAGATGGACCAATGGGTCCAGCTCCCTATGTTCTTAGATTCAGCTCCTGCCAACTTCAGTTAAAAGGATCAGGTGAGAGGTGATGGGAGACTTTGGAGCGCTGTGGGCTAGATGGGCTGAGGGCCCAACTCAGCTTCCTGGGGGATGAGGGATAGCTCAGTTGGTAGAGCACAAGACTCTTAATCTCAGGGTTGAAGGTTCAAGCCCCATGTTGGGTGAAAGGTTCCTGCATTGCAAGGGAGGTGGACTAAATGATTCTCATGGTCCCTTCCAACTCTACCATCCTATGATTCCTATGCTCTTCCTGCCCATGAGATATGCTCTAATTGTGTTGCTGTGTTAGTTGGCGAAGACCCACAGGTCTGGAAACCACGGTTCTAGACAAGGAGACCTACCAAACGGCAACAGCGAACAAAAAGGTGACATCTTGTCATAGTTACACTGTATAAATCAGGGAATACACTCTACACAGTATGCATAGTTAGTCTGAGAGTCATTGTAATTCAGCCAAGCATTTGAACAGAAGCTGATCATCTTCCATGTTAAAATACACAATATGCAAAGGGTGCAAAGACTACCGTCCATTATGAACCAAAATAAGCATGCTGGACTTCTCTTTCCGTTCAGGCACTGCATGGCAAAGCCAGATCCAGCAGCCTAAAGTCTCAAACAATGGACCTTTCATCATTCACTGTAGAGGTTTCATCCTGCAGGCAACTGGCACAGCCGGGTTCAAGCGCTTTGCTTCTTACTTCTAAGAAACAGTTTTGTAAATCCGGGGAAATCTTTGTGAAAGCACATCTACAGAAGCTTCAAAGAAACTCACGAGTGTCTGCAGGATTCAGCCCCCGCATCCAGACCTTCAGTCTTCTGGGGCAAGCCTTTACTCTATACTCTGTTGGCTAACAAAATGCACTGAAAACTCAAGTGATGCAGGCCGCCTAATGGTGGAAGAACAGAGCTGTAGAACAACACTTTGAAAAAAGAGACACACACAAAATCTCACCCTCTATGACATCATAAAAGAAAACGAACCCTGAAAATAATTTTGAGTTCTTTTGGAAACATTGCAAATAGTTATGACATTCATAGCGGTATAAAAGCCAATTGTTTTAAAGCCCTTAAATATCATGAAAACAGAGATTACAATGAGTCTTGACGACTTTTACACAGAAAAAAACCATTTTCTCTCTCTCCAGGGTTTGGTGTGCTTTCAATAATACGGCATAGTGAGCAATAGGTCTGGCTTTCTCTGTTGGTCTTTGGCTGGGAAATACAAGGCTAAATGGACCTTTGCTCTGATCCAGTCTAAGTTACATCTTGCATTTTTGGCAAGAATTTGGCAGCAACATAGGCAGAATAACCCTGAAACTTGTTTCAGTTGTTGATTTTACTTCCTAAATCTGTGTTCTGTGCCAACCATTTAAAAGTGCATTCCACTGGTACAATTGCAGTTTAGCTCACAATGTAGCTTTTCACTCTCTTTAAACCGATTTTTGTGGTGAGCCAGCCACCACCAATCACACCCCAGCATTTTTGTTTAAAAGAGAACCATGTAGTATTGATTTGAAGGGATTTTGCCAGAACAGAATACTGACCACATTTTTTAAAAAATATCCTTAGTTCAAAGAGTCTATCATAAAAAGTTGGTTGCAGGGCCAAGAATTTTGCAATGTCTCTCTTCACTACCCCACAATTAATTTTGTTAATATTACATGTTTTAAGTTATATATGACCCTCCTTTACAATATGTAGAAAGAGGAGGTATAAAGGTTTTTTAAAAAAAACCAAACGGAACTAATACTGTTATGGCAATTTCCAACATTCTGTCTTTTCCAATCATACTGATTCTGAGTTCCATACTTGAATAATGGTATTTTCCAAATTTAGAAAATTTGCTGTAACATATGCACATACATGTCTACCTGCATAATATAATGCTTAAAGCAAACCAATCATGTTCCAAGGAAATTTAAATCTCCAAAAAAAGATTTGGAACATGGTGTTATGGCAGAGCAGTGAAAGGCCATTTGTTCTGAATGGCCTCATTAAAGTAAGGGGAAATGTTGGCAACTGTTAGCAAAATCAACTCCAGTAGATGTTTTCAATAGTGCTGACCAGTTCCTGCAAATGCTTAAAAAATAAATAAATACCAGATTCAGCCTGCAACAGGGTCACCACCATTTTATAGGAAAGCCTGCTGAATCCAGATTATCTTTTGAAACACTCACAAAGCCAGTTTTGCACATCCAAAATCACTGAAAAGGTCAACCGATTTTGAATGGGGGGAAAAAATGTTGTGTGAATCTGTTGAAAATCCAGGCTTGTTAAGAAACGTTAGACAGAACTTCTTTTGCATTTCTTGCAAGTCAGTTCCTTGGCTGGGAACTATAGAATCTCAAGTGCAGTACCATATATGCAAACTATGCATAGGGCTTCCTCGCTCCCTGCCAGATTACACACAGAAACTATTTCTGAAACTGAGAGGAGCTTCAAAGGTAGCTTGTGATGAGGGGTAAAATTCAGCTTATAAAGAACCTGTTTAAAAGTTCCACTGGATACTCCCTAGTTTCCAATTACGGCTTCATTCTTGATAGGACTACAAAGGGCTATTGACAGCACGTGAAGCAGAAATATCACATTCTCAGTACTGGGGCAGATTCTAGTTACAGTAGCCGTAGGCATATCTGTCTGCGTATGAGTCAGGGAATGTACAAATCTTGTCAATTTCAGTTTCCCGTTGTTCCAATCTTAAATGCAGTTTTCCTGCATCAGTTTTCATTCCTAAAACAAAAACAAAAATCTGCACAAAAATGCACACTTTTAAAAAAGTGGATTTTCCCTTTTTTTTGCACAATCTTGCCTAATATAAACTTTTTTTTTTGCAAGCTGTTTCCCCAGCATAATGTATTTTTCTACATTATTTTCACTCACATGCATTTGTCTCTGTGAACTTTCCTCTGACTTCAGGGAAGTGTGACTTTTGAAGGGCAGTTATGTTGGCATATTAGTTCCAGATGTGCATACTAGGTAGGTCCACATTAATATATGAAGCAAATGAATTTCTCCATCATCCCTAGTGTTGGTGTGTGTGGTTCTTGGATATCATTAAGCTCACACTTCTGATGGGGAGCTTCTGATGGTTCCCCAAGCCCCTGAGGTTTGGTTGGCCGTCACTAGGGGACCCAGTCTTCTGTGTGGTCTGTGGAACTCCTTGCCAGTAGAGGTTTGGCAGAAACCATCCCCCTCTACTTTCTGATGTCTTTTGGCAGACCCTTGTAATACAAATTTTCCTTTTAAACCAATCCATATTTATCAATGCTTTTAAGGATAGTTTTGCTGTTTCCATTCTCATACATTGTATTCTGCCTATGCATATATATTTATTACATGGATTATCAATGTGTAAATAAAATAAAAAGACAGTTTTTAGATTAAGAGGTGAGCCAGCGTATGTGAGGCTCACATATTCAAATCACTGGACAAAGTATTTCATCAGAGGGAAGGAAACCAGAGGCAATGGGAAAGACAGAGATCATAGGGTGGCATTCAATGCTAGTCCTACTCAAAGTAGACCCACTGAAGTTAATGGGCATGACTTAGGTTCATTAATTTCAATGGGTCTGCTCTGAGCAGGACTTAGCTGACTGCAGCCCATGGTCAGTGCCCATGACGGATTAGAGTCCTGAATGTTACAACTGAGGGAAGGAAATATTTCAGATGTGGTTATGCAAGGGAAAGATAAAGGTGTTAGGTTGTAGGCCTAGGTAAAGGAAATAAAGACAGGAGTATGTCAGGTGAAGATGAGGAAAGACTGGGATATGGGATAGTTTCCAATGCACCAGGAGACTGATAATCTACCATCGAAGGCAAAGATAGCCCGGGAAATGTAAGAGTCCTCAGCCAAACAGTGAGAAGATGAGATACATATTCTCTTGTAACACTATTGCTCTCTCCCCACAGCTTTGAGGTCTGCAAGGGGGAAAGAGACCCCAAAACCCATATTTGAGACCCCAAAACCCATTTTCATGTTCAGGGCTCCACTCTGGAACATCTGAAGTCATACTCAAAGCATGTGTATCCCTCCTTCATCACAAGCTGCAGTCCCCCTCGCACATCTTAGGGAGGACTGTCTGTTTGGGTGGTGTGGTTTCATGGAAGCTTGAACTTCAAAACCGTTTCGAAATGTTATCAGCCATGAGAAGGATGGCGAATCCCTGAGATCCCAACCAACACCTAGAGAACTGTGATCCAGCAAACAGGAATCACCATAGGTTTCCTTTTTCTTTCTTTAGCAAGACAGCCTCCAGCAGTTCTGGGTTCTGGGTCCCCAACTCAACCTCCTGGAGCAGATTTGGGGAAGGCCGCAGGACATGAATGGGGAAAGGTGGGAACGGGAATAGTCCCATTGTGCTATGTTTCATCCAACCCTCAAAGGATAACAAAAAACAGCCTCAGGAATCCTATGCCTTGGCTCCAGTTCTCTCACCCTCTGGTGGCACCAGAAATATCAGTCCTCCCTTCTAATCCCCAACGTCATGGTCAGTGGTGGCTGGTGCCACCTAGAACCGAGAGGGCAGAAGGTGGGGTTGCCAACAGTTGGTGGAGCCAGAACCAGCGACAACCCAGACTGGCTGTAAGTGAGGAGGCAGAGGAAGGCAGACCATGCCAGGCTGGTGGCGCAGTGCCCCATTGGCCCGAACTGATCAGCTTCCATTGGTCATGAGATGTCGACTCCCTGTTGCTTGTCCCCATGGACCTTCATTGGTGACCCCAATATGTAGAGAAGGCTCCCCGCTCCATGGAGATGGCAATGGGGTGAGACGGAAGTGAGCTAGCATGCCCACCCCCAACTTTCCCTCCTGCACTTCCAACCGTGTGGGGGGTTAGAATGGTAAAGGACAGCTTCAGTATTTTGGAAGGAAGAATGCCATGCGATTAAATCTACGGATGTAGATTATGTAAAGGAAACAAAAGTGGCAGCTTGGAAATGAGCAATGAAGTCTTACACTGGGAAGAAGAACTAATTCTTGGAAATGAATTTAAACATGTGCAGGGAACCAAATCAAAAAGCATTTGGGGAAATGTTAAAATAAAAGAAAATGGATAAGCACTCTTTTCAAGATTGATCCGCGTTACTTTATCCACAACCAAAGCACTTTCAAAGACCGAACAGCTGCTCAGTTTATGTCTTTTATTGTGATTAAAGCAAATACAAAGCATTTGTTACACTCTGTGAATCGAAATAGATTACATAACAAATGGGTAACAACCTCCCCCTTTTCACGGCGCCTTCAAGCATCTGGGGACGTCATTTGTTTTTCAGCTTCTACACAGTTGACTTTTTAATTGCTAACATTTAATTTTACATTCTCAAACACACCTTGGGACAAAAGGTTCACATCATTTTATACATCATGGGGAAAAAAAGCCAGGTTTCTGGGCAATCCTTCAATACAAATAGCAAATTAACGTCGGGTTGCTGGGTGTGTATGCCACACGTTTTACAGATATTTGATAACCCTGGTTAAAATGCTTTGGTTAATTATGATTCTACCAGCCACAGCTCCAAACTGTAAAGCATACATGAGGATTCGATTTATTTCAGTGAGTTCAACAACAGCCATGATGGAGTCTGACATCAACACACCCAAATGTTGGAGAGCTTTTATCCTTACATAGGAAAAGCGAAACAGTACAAGCAGAAGAATAAGAAAAGAAATGGGGGGGGGGACAGTCAAGGTATGGAATGGGAACCTATATAAGTAGATTTCTATCCCCCGTCCCCTTTGAAACAGGGCTGGAGAACCTCTGACCTTCCAGATACTTCCAGACTACAATTCCCATCACCTCTCAGCCCTGGTCATGCTCTCGCTAGGGCTCATGGGAGTTGGAGTCCAACAACATCGAAAGCGCCACAGGTTGCCCTGCCCTGTTTTTAAAGGACTACACACTTATCACAATATGTGTACCACCCTTTCAGATTACTGTCTTTTTCATCATTTGCACAGAAGGTAATTTTGCTCTTCTTAACAGTTTTACATACATTCTGGTTGAAAAAACCCACTTATCATTATACAAGTCTCTAATGTGGAGTGCCACTGTAACCTGCTCTGCCTGTTGCAGCAAATGTAACACACTGTGCTAGGTGCTGTATCATTCTTTTTAATTGCATCTGCATTGCTTCATTCATTTTTTAATACTCCAACTTGAATTGCAATACAAACGAAGCAATGAAAATACAATGAAAATGAATAGGGGTGTTTAATATGATGGATGCGCCATCTCCTGTCTTCAACTACAAATCTATAGATAGGCCATGGTCCACCCAAATGAAGCTTTCGAGCCACTGGTAGTCCATGGACCACTGTTTGAGAAATATTGACCCATCGCAACATAGCATGAAGCTCTCTTGACACAACTGTGCGACTCAGAATTTCAGGTTCAAAGCAGCTGCATGCATTCCTTGTGCCTCCCTTCTATAACAATCTGTTAAGGATTCTTTAGCTGCAATTCCTGCACTGCGGGGGTTGGACTACTAGATTATCCTTGGGATTCCTTACAACTCTTCAATTCTATTATTCTATCACAAAGCTTCCTTTAAATGGATCTCTTTGCTTTTCTCTCTTTCTGTCTTGCCTCACTGAAATTCCTCCATTGTATTTCATTCAGTTTTTCTTCACTCCCTCCATCTTTTTCTCACTTTGGACTGTGAAGCCCTCTTCTCTTTCAAGGACGTGAAGCGACTTTTAATCATTTTTTTGCTTAGGAATTTTAAAGAGGTTATTTTATTTTAGATTTTGGAAAGAGAATTTCCCATGGTGAGATCTGAGAAAAATAGCACCCTGGAGAATTTTGGAATTTGTTGCCTGCAATAATGGATGGAGAACATTGCCACCATGGCTGATAGCCATTCATTCATTTACTATCTGAGGAATGGTCATAACTTAACGGTAGAACATTTTTGCATGCTGAAAGTTCCAGGTTCAATCCCAGGAAGGACTAGAAATGTAGGACTAGAGCTGCTGTCCTACGTTTGCTACACTAGAGGGACTAATGGTCCGGGCTCTGTTATAAAGCAGATCCCTATGTTTCTATATCCCATGTCATGGCAGAAATCAGACCAAGGAAGTCACACTACAGGTTCCAATTTAAACAACTGGGGAAATGGAAGGAGCTCAAATGCAATCAAATGCAACCAAAAGCTCAAGAGAACAAGGCAGCTGTTCCTCCACCACTGGATGTCATAGTGGGTCAACCTCAAGGATTGATGGCACTAAGCCTCTGAATGCAAGTTGCAGGACAGTGTGATTGTCCCTATGTTCTGTAAAGGAGGTGGGCTTCCCGGAGTCATCTGGCTGGCTGCTGAGCTGAGTGTTGAACCAGAAGGGCCTTTGGCACAACCTCTTTTTCTCCTCTTAAAATAGCAGCCAATGTGTTAGGAAAACATGTCTGTGGAGGGTGTTCCACATACTGGGCAGCCATCTTCTCACAGAGAAGATATGCACATTCCCCAAAGAATTTGGGGATTATGCATAATGGCCAGAGGATGCACAAAACCCAATCAAAATGCACATATTCTCTAAGACAGGGCTGCTATATCTCAAAAAGTTGAGCTTTTTTAGGAAAGCACCTGAGCTTTTTCTTCTTTCTTTTTTTTACAAAAACACCAAAAAAAAAAAAGAGTGATTTTTCGATTGACTTCTGGATTTCTGCACTGAACTAGATGAGCTTTGGGGTCCCTTCCAACCTTTGCAATTCTAGGATTCACATTTTCCGAGGCCTGTTGAAGACTCTGTATATTGACCGGGGAATGGGCAGAATTCCCTCTTCATGGACGGATTATCTGCACATTCTCCACTGTGCCTGGTGAAGGTGTCACTGGGACTCGGGCCAATTGTTGCCATAAGATCCCTTGAAGGCCCTTGTGGTGGAAGAGTGGAACAAAATACTGCAGGATACGCTTATTCTCAGATATCACCAAGCAAAGAAAATAGAGGAAACATTAAAGGGGAGAAAAACGAGCTTCCTTGTGAACGCAGTAAGTAAAAGCCACCTCCTTGTGGCTTCACCACAGCGAAACTGAATGGGAAAGCCTCTGCTCATTAAAGATCCCTGTGTGAGCATTGACATTCTCATTCTTCATGGCTAAAATCTACATTTGTCTTTCGACTCTCCATCCCCCCTTTTATTCCCCCCACCGAATCAAAACCCCTCCAGTGTTGCCAGAACACTGCTGCTTGATTAGTTTCAGATAATCAGCAATCACTCCAAATGAATTTACATGATGAAGGATCCCAATGTTTGCGGCAAGCAAGAGGGTTATTTTCTGTGAGACGCAGTGCTCCATCAGCTCATGCAACTTACGCAAGCGAATAAGAAATTGGCTGCTATCGATAAGTAGAAAACTGTGGGGAGTTTCTCTTTATCAGCCCATTTTCTACTCTTCCATTTTCATTTGTTCTTTATGTCGCCATAACATTGCTACACACACACACACACACACACACACACACACCATTGCATAATCAAGTAATCAAGCACGCATTGCATGCTGAAATCTACTGCTCTGGGGTTTGTTTTTTAGAATTCAATATCTAGCTAGAGCTAAGCCTCTAAATCAGGTATAGGCAAACTTGGCCCTCCCAATGTTTTGAGACTACAGTTCCCATCATCCCTGACCACTAGTCCTGTTAGCTAGGGATGATGGGAGTTGTAGTCCCAAAACATCAGGAGGGCTGAGTTTGCCTATGCCTGCACTAAATAGTGAGTTTTTCATTTGCCAAATCAGGCTTTCATACTCTATAGTGTTCCACGGCTGCTGAGAAACTTGTGCACATCCACCAAGGATCCTATGTTCATTGCAGAGGATTCTGAGGACATATTTAAGGGTGCACACTTGGTTCATGCAGGACGTTGGCGAGGCCACTTTTAATTGAATGGGGTCCCCAGTACATATACAACACTTCCCTGCAGTTTTGCACAGAAAGGTCATCAGTGGCAAGCACAATGTGTTTCGGGACATGCTCCCCTTCTGCAATTCCAAGGGACCCCAGGCCTGAACCCTGAAAGCACAGCTTGAAGACTGGTGCAATGGTGTGACAGCAACGTTATATAGACCAGGTTCAGCTAGGCAACATGCCAAGTGCAAGAAACTATGGTTTATTGGAGCGGAATAAGCTGCAAGTTTGAAAGCACGCCTTTCCCCTGCACAGCGTGTCTAATTGCAGTTCAGTCTCCCATTTCTGCTGAACCACAGTTCCCCCATGACATCCAGCTTGTGGTTTCAGTTAGAGCTAGGCCAAACATTTTGGGCTGAGCTTTTTCAGCCATTGGGGAGTGTGCATGTGAACCAAAGTGGGTGGGAGGGCTGCCACAGAAAGTTTCAGAAGGTTCAGTGGCAGCTACTGCTTAAGAACGTAAGAAAGGCAGGATCAGGCCAATGGCCCATGTAGCCCAGCATCCTGTCCTCACAAAGGCCAACCAGGTGAAAGCAGGATCTGAGCACAACAATTCTCTCCCCCACTTGAAGTTTACCTTAATGTTAGGAAGTGACCTGGAGGTTATTCTCTGGCTGTTTAAAGTATTAAAAGTTCTGTGTCCACTTGTAGCTCCATGAGCCTGGCAGTCCATTCTGGAACGCCCATGAAAACTACAACCACATCCACATTTAAAGCACAGGTGTTCCCCCTCAAGAATCCTGGAAACGGTACGAGGGCTACAGTCAGGGCTACGATTCCCAGTGCGCTAAACAAACTACAGTTCCCAGGTTTCTTCAGAAGGAAGCCACATGCTTTAATTGTATGGTATGGATGAGACCCCAGCAGGGTTCACTGGCCCTTTCTGCACATTGGCCAAAAGCATGGAGGGGATCCTGGTCTTGCCCAGTACCACTGCCACTGCCATTCTGGCTGTCCAGGCTACATCAGGAGGAGCTTTAGCCACCTGCTGATTTACCTGTGTAGAGTTCCTCTACATCACGAGGGATGCTGACTGGGCCCCAAAGTCTCTCTTCACGAGGCATTCCATTCCTGCATTAATTTGTGACATATTCTTTCTCTCCCCCACCCCCCATTCTCCACATTTCAGTTGGCTCTTATGAAAAATCGTTAGGAATTTAGTGTGATTTCCCCCTCTTATGCACGTCAGTTTGTGTGTGTTATTTTAAACAACACATGCATTTTTAGGAACAGTTTGTCCCAATATATGCATTTTGTTACACATTACAGTGGACGCTCGGGTTGCGAACGTGATCCGTGCAGGATGCACGTTCACAACCTGCAGCGTTCGCAACCCGCATCTGCACACGCGCGGGTTGCGATTTGGCGCTTCCGCGCATGCACAATGTGCGATTTAGTGCTTCTGCACATGTGTGACCACCAAAACCCTGAAGTAATCTGTTCTGGCACTTCCAGGTTTCGGCGATCCGCAACCTGAAAAAACGCAACCTGAAGCGGCTGTAACCCGAGGTATGACTGTACTTGTCTGGATGTCTGGAGAATTTGCATTGCAATGTTCAGAGAGGCGCAAATGTTTTGCCTCGGAACATGCGACATTTTGGAATGTACATAACTGAAATGAATTCTCCCCTGTCCCTAAACTGAGGACAGAAAGCAGGAAGATGTACCTTCAGGCTGGCCTCTACTGGACACAAAACAATGCTGGGCTAGATGGATATTTGATCTGATCAAGTAAGTTTAATTGTTGAATATTTATGTAGGATCACATGGAATGAAGCAGGGGCCTATGTGCCTACATTGGTATCTGAGCAGAAGACCCTTCTGATGCAATTTGAACATGCAGATCTTCAGAGAACACAAGTGGAGGGGGTGGTGACACCCAGGTACATGAAGGAAGAAGGGGAGGAGGGATAGCTTGTTCTTTCTCTGACAAACCACAGCTTGTTGGACAAGAAGCATCGGAAACCAGCCAACATGATAGTTGGGGGGGGGGACTGATCAGGTGGCGTTAAAAATGCATCACCCAGATTCCTCATCTCCCCTGGGGGACAGGGTCTCCCTTTCTTTCAATCTCAAAGAAGGGCAGACCTCTGAATTCTGCAATATTTGCTAGAAGCCTTTTCTTTCCTAAGCAGAAATGCCGAAATGTCTTTTATAGTATAAATATAGAATAAACGGTCGCTTCCTGTTTCCTCAGTGGAAATAATTGTTCTCCTCCCCTCTGCCGAATTAGGGCTAGATTGCATCCTTCCTTCCATGTTAATGAGCACCTGATTAGTATGTCGTGCTAATAAGGCCAAGGACACAGGTCTGATTCTCATACAGGTGCTGGGGGAAGTTGAAGGCACATAAATCCACTGCTTTGCTGAAGCTGAGCAGGGTTGGGTCTTGATAGTGCCTGGAGGTGTAACTGCTTGGAAACCACATTTAGACTACTTTGGTTTCCATGACGGAAAAAAATAGGGATATATTGATGGCTGGTGAATTGGATAGCAGGTAAATGTGTATTTTCTGGCTTATATTCACGCACCTTCAAGTTTGGCATTATTAAATTTTTTTAAGAAAAAAAGCACACTATGGCAATAATATAATCACAGTATGGGGCAGGGAAACAGTTCCAAGAGGACATGTGCATTGCACGGATCACAGGATATTTTCCAACACCAAACCATGCTGTCATAACAGTGCAACTTCGACTGAAAAGCATTATTCAAACACCAAACACCTGACAGTTGCAGAATAAGCAGCAGCCACAGGTTTACACTGTAGAAAGCAGGGTCATATGCAGCAAAAAAAAAAAAAAATACACTGAGTTGTTAAAATTAAGGTCTTAATGGTCAGGAACCTATCTCTGGAACCCCAACTGCTGTTGCTTCAAGACGAGAGTTGATCATGAAGAGGCCATTGCAGATCCAGGGTGAGGATCTGTCTCCAGCATAAAGCTATCCCATACCACACACTCCCCCCCCAGCTAACCTTACTCAAAGGGTTTTTGTGAAAATAAAATTGGGGTGATGGGGGAGAGAACACACTATGCCACCCTGAGCTTGATTACTAAAGAGAAAAAGATCTCATCAACAGGCTCTCTAAACTAAAGCATCTTCTAATGTGTACCAGCCCAGGGCTTGAGTACTAATTTCTTTCTGGGACTGAAAACGACGACAACATCCTTGCAGAAATCTGGTGGTCTAGGCCAGCCTGGTGCCCTGCAGATGTTGCTGGACTACAACTCCCATCAGCCCCTGAGGCTCGTGACATGGTGGCTCAAATTGGCTGTAGTCAATTTGTCCCCAGAGCTGCGCCCTCTCCACAGAACAAGGTTGTTGTGCTGTGTGAGAGGAGCTAGCTGTGCAATCTGGGTGGGATTCTGCATCTATGGAAGCGTAGGCCAGTGATCAAAGCCCATGCTCATTGTTTTCACATAATACTAGCAGGGCAATATCGGCCTAGGGGTTTGGTTTGGATGGGAAAGAAAGATTTCAACAGCTGTGTATACAGTGGTACCTCGGGTTACAGACACTTCAGGATACAGACACTTCAGGTTACGGACTCCTCTAACCCAGAAATAGTACCCCGGGTTAAGAACTTTGCTTCAGGATGAGAACAGAAATCGTGCGGCGGCAGCAGGAGGCCCCATTAGTGAAAGTACACCTCTAGTTAAGAACAGTTTCAGGTTAAGAATGGACCTCCAGAACGAATTATGTTCTTGACCTGAGGTACCACTGTATCTGACAGAGAGATCAAAAGCTGCATACTCCTTAAGTAATGGCTTTTGGGGGTTGGAAATGATTAGTAGACACTAAAGAAGGGCAAGTATGTCACTGCTAGGTATATCTGATTTTTTTAAAAAAAGCCCTGGGATTTTTACCAACCACTAACCCTCTAAATATCCTTCCTTATATTTGTTTTAACATACAGCTCTAGCTGACTTTTATTTCTGGATCCCTCATGTACTCATTAGCCTGGATAAACATTTCACTTGTATTTACAGGAAAAGAAAAGAAAAGCAATTATTTTTTAAGAGAGTTCACAGCAAAACTCAGCATCAGTTGATACTTAAACACATTGCAACATGCAAGCAAAACCCGCTCAACAGTGAACTGTAAATATTAATAACAATGGAATTGCCTGGAGAAGCAAAAGAACAGAGGTTTCTGGTTAACTTTCGGACCATTCAGGAAGCATAGTAAAAAATACTGTAGCAGTGAATTAGTGATAAGAAGAAGAAGGGGGGGGGAATACAACCTTGGTCATTTCTCTCTCTTGTGAGCTATGTGTTAGGCTAAACTGCCAACATGCACTTAGCTCTATCAAACTACAGAATATCATTCTCTCTCCCTCTCTAGTTTCATTATCGAAACAAGCAAAGCAGAAATTAGCCAGCAGCACCTCCATGCTTGGACAGCGCATGGAACGCACATTCCATACCTCAAGGTTGTCATGGTTACCATGCGAAGCGGCATTGAGGACTTGCAGTAATGATCATGTTTGTTTGCTTAAAAATACACAGGGCTACACGAGAGAATAACTGCAGCGAATGTGGCTGGGGTGGGGACGGGGGAGGTTGAAACCGATGGTGGAGATGATTTGGCATCGGCTAAGCCATGGGCTGTCCAAAGATTATGTATCCCACAATATTTAGACACTGTGAGAGTGGCAAGATGCAGAGGGTAGATCATAGAAACATGCCTGGTTTGAAATCAGACAATGAATCCATCCAGCTCAGTATTGTATAGTCTAGAGTAGAAACCTTTTCCCACCTGAGGACCATCTTCCCCTCTAGGGAAACTTCCAGTGGCTGGTGTGGCCAGAGGCAAAAGCGAGTGGATCAATTAATACATCCCCCCTTTGTACAGTAAGCTACTTTCTGTACACCCCCCTCTGCATCCTCCATCAGGCAAGTGAAGACACATTGCTGGAGTCCAAGGACATATTCCTGCTTGGGGGGTGGGAATCACCCAAGGAAAGGGCAACTCAGGTTGTGTTCTGGGGAGGGCCCCCTGATGCTACTCTGGTCTACTCTGACTGGCAAGATAGTGAGACTCACACAAATCTTCCCAAGTACGGAAAGAACAACATCTTCCACGATGAATGCACATCACACAAAGGTTTATCCACCGCCTGCATATCCACCAGGCAGAGGGCCTTCTCGGTAGTGGCACCCGCCCTGTGGCACGCCCTCCCACCAGATGTCAAAGAGAAGAACAACTACCAGACTTTTAGAAGACATCTGAAGGCAGCCCTCTTTAGGGAAGCTTTTAATGTTTGACAGACCACTGTATTTTAATACTCTGTTGGGAGCCACCCAGAGTGGCTGGGGAAACCCAGCCAGATGGGCAGGGTGTAAATAATAAATTCTATTCTATTCTATTTGGACATATAGGAAAGGGATTTCCTTGCTTATTGTATGCAGGCAGGGATTCTGACCCAGTCAGGGTTCCACCTGTCATGGAGGATTTCCACTCATATAAACCAGTAAATTTAAACACACACACACACACAGAATCAACCACATGCCTGGGGGCTGCCCGACATGCTCCAACAAAGGGGTGCCAACTTGAATAATATATTGGAGTGGGAGCAGGCAAGCCCCACCCCACATAATCAATCACAAGATGCACAGCATTTGAATGGCAATGTCCGTCAACTTAGGGGTGAGCCCCTCAAGTATTTTCTTGGGGTGTGGCAAAGGAACCTCACTCCCTAAGTGTTAGTTACAGATAGGTAGCCGTGTTGGTCTGCCATAGTCAAAAAAAAAAAAAAAAAATTCCTTCCAGTAGCACCTTAAAGACCAACTAAGTTAGTTCTTGGTATGAGCTTTCGTGTGCATGCACACTTCTTCAGATACACTGAAACAGAAGTTGCCAGATCCTTCTATATAGTGAGAAGGTGGGGAGGGGTATTACTCAGAAGGGTGGTGGGAATGGGTGATTGGCAGATAGCTGTGATGAGCCTGTTGACGACTCTTAACGACTGCAATAGTCGTCAACAGGCTCATCACAGCTATCTGCCAATCACCCATTCCCACCACCCTTCTGAGTAATACCCCTCCCCACCTTCTCACTATATAGAAGGATCTGGCAACTTCTGTTTCAGTGTATCTGAAGAAGTGTGCATGCACACGAAAGCTCATACCAAGAACTAACTTAGTTGGTCTTTAAGGTGCTACTGGAAGGAATTTTTTTTTTTGTTTTTCCCTAAGTGTTGGCTCCTATGCTCCCATGGAATTCACAGAGATCAAACCAGGGCACTGCCTCTCAGACTCAACAACCTCATTGAGAAACTGGGCAGGGGAACGAGATACAGATATGTATTTCTGCTTTCAGACTTCAGTCGTCATAGCATACTAGGTGGTTATACAGAGCATAATGCCAATAGGAAGCTGCATTGCTACAGGTTGTTCAGATGACAAAGGCTGTCCAGGGTATCAGGCTTTTCCTTGTCACCTGCTACCAGGTGAGGATGCCAGGGACAGAACCAGGGATCTTTTGCATCTTGTGCTCTCCTTATCTTGTAATCAGAGGGAGGAATGGATGGAGCCGCCTATCTTGTTAATTGCTCATGTGTTCACTCACAACTTGAATGCCATTCCATTTCTGCATTAATTTGTGACACATTCTTTTTTTCCAAATTCACCACATTTCAGTCGGCTCTTATGAGAATTCGTTAGGAATTAAGTGTAATTTCTCTCTCCTATGCACGTCAGTTTTTTGTGTTATTTTCACTAACACATGCATTTTAAGGAACAGTTTGTCCGAATATATGCATTACTCGTCTGGAGAATTTGCGCTGCAACGTTCAGAGAGGTGCAAACTTTGAAAGACGGCTTTGCCTTGGTTCATGTGTCATTTTGGAAAGCACATAAATGCAAACTGAATTGAATTCTACCCGGTCCCTAAACTGAGGACAGAAAGCAGAAACATGTACCTTCGTGCTGGCCTCTACTGGATGCAAAAAATGCTGGGCTAGATGGATCTTTGAACTGATTGAGTAAGTTTAATCGCTGAATATTTACATTGGATCCCATGGCAAGAACATAGGTGCTTTCTTCCCCTGAAGCACATTAAAAGCATTATTATGAAATATAACTGCATAATAACATAGCAGGCATTGGTGGGTAAACTTTGTTACATAATTTGTGGACGGTCGACTCGAGCTTCATTGAAATTTAATCTAATTTAGGGCTGTTGCTTATTGTTTCTGCTTTTAAAAAAGGGGTTGGGTCCAGGTTAGGTTAGTTGCACTTGCATCTCATTAAAATCAACGGGGTGTAAACTGAGTCATGACTGTCTTTTTTCTCATTGCTTTGAATGGGCCTTAAGTCCATCTAACTTCCTGTCTGGATCCAACAATAGCATTTCCCCCAAATGCATTCAGAAAAACATTCTGCTCCTTTCCAAACACATGACAATATATTGCCAAAGCTTCACATTATTTAGTATTTCTCATCTACAGGTTGCAAAAATTCATTACACAAGCAGGCAAACTTTCAGTAGCGATTTCGTATAGCATCAAGAAAGCTGCAAAAAAGCAAAGATGATGTACACGCACGCACGCACACACACACACACAAAGTCAGTAGGAGAGAAGGGAGCTGAAGGCTGACTTTCTAGCTCCCAATCCAACCACTGGCACACGCTGCCTTTTGTTTCTTATTGCGCAAACTGAGCAACATGAAAATATTCACACCAAAATAAGTAGCACTACATTTAAGCAGGTTCACAAGCCGGTGCCCGCAAATCTTGTGTTTAGAGCACTGAAAGTTACTCTAAAAGAAGGCATAAGATCTTCTCCCTTTCCAGCAGGCAGAAGTGAACAAAAATGAATTAAAGGATTTTGTTTGTTTGTCTGTCTGTTTCAGGGATTGATCGTATCTCTTGCACTCATGAGAATCCCCCTACTGGCTGGCAGTGGTCCCTGTTCCAGTGGGAAACACCTACCAAGGGAAGTCATATCTGCAAAAAGAGAGAGAAGTCACTAGGGCCGATATCGTAAAGGGAGCTAGAAGATGGAGCTTTGTCTCGTGCAATGCTCTCCAATCGATGTCGCTTCACTCATGGCACTTTTAAAACGCAGAACAGGTCTAGGATTCCTGGGCTGCAGCATAGGCCTGGTAGCAGTGGCAATGTTCCTAGGCAACTAACAGGACTGCAGCGCTCTGGCTGGGCTCTCTCCTGATGCAAAACAAAAATGCCCTTTCTGGGAAAGCTTAGGTCCGCCAGCTTTGTATTCTGACAATACCCCGGAAGTTTACTTGTTCAAGAGGGGAATGGGTTGTATTGGCTATTATAGGGTATGGTACCCTAAGGTTACCAGATTTTTTTCCAATGAATCCAGGGACACTTTTCAACTTCCTACTAAATAGATGGATTTTGTCAGGGGACTGATTTGTAAATGCGGGGGCTGTCCCCGGGAAACAGGGACGTCTGGTAACCTTATGGTACCCAGCGCTGGCCAGATTAATTTCACAGTGGGGTGTGGGCAGTCCTGACCTCAGCGCACCACCCAGGTAAATTGCAATGAGGTTGGTGCTGGGAAGATAGCTCCATGACTTCATGGCATCCCACAGGTCACTACTGGTGGCAGCCATTTCCTCCTCGCTCAAATTCTCTGGCAATGTCAGAAGCCAACCCCAGACCTGCATTTGCAGCCAAACACCTCGCTCCATCCAGAATGTGAAGTGCCTGCTTCCAGACACCTAAACCACATGGGCAGAGTCATCAAAGAGCCATGATGGGATGCAGCTCCCTGCTGACTGGACACTCAGGGTGATTAAATGGCTCCTTTGCTTTCGCATCAGAGAATAATGATATGAAATTATCATTGTTTTTTTAACTTTCCCACAAGCCTTTCCAATGTGGGTTCAATATTAGCATGCAAAACCGAAGGCTTTCGTTTGAGGGAATGGCTGCACTTTGAAGCTAATAACAAGAGAGCGCCCAGATGTGTATTCATGGGGGGGAGGTTAATTTTTTAAAAATAAAAATGGCTTGGGCTCTCTAAACAAATTCATAGCAACTGAACAAAACCTTTCTCAAGGTTCTTGGGGAGAAGGTAGGGTGTCAAGGTCCCATGCACTCAGCAGAGAGCTGCCAGAGGCATATATTCTTGTGGGGTTTGTCATAATGTATCCATGTCATGTTCCTGTCATTCTTAAATGCTGAAAACTAGTGCAGAGGGGAAGGGTATATGTGTCATGTGCTTATGTAGGCGATGTGCATTTTTTGGGTGGTTTATAGACTATTGCTCTTCAGCGGTCCAAACAATCAGGGTGACCACATGCATATGAATGGCAGAAGAAACTCATAGTTGATTGAGATTGCTTGTACTTTGAAGCTGGGCCTGAGTGAGCTGACTGAGCAGATCACTAGAGACAGATGCAGAATCAAATCTGCATTATCTCTGCATAATAGATCTCTGTGCAGTTGCTCTCGCAGCGGGTTATAAAAACTGAGACAGCAGTCTGAAGAGGGAAGCACTTTTGCTGCCAATACAGAGGCAAAGGGGAGGAAAAGCCCCCTCCATTCTGCCCCGAACTAGGTGTGCGTATTTCAGATATGCAAGACGAAAGATTGCAATGGGCAAGAGATCCCACAGAAGAAGCAACTTGGAGGTGAGTGTTGCCCAACATATGAGCCTTGGGTTGAGGGACAAATATGGAAGTGGGGTGAGCAGACGTCCCAAGGATGTGGCACTAACTCAGAGGATGTGGCGCTAACTCAGGAGTGGCAGGGGGCAAATTTGGGAACAGTAGCTGCCATGTTGTCTTCAAGCTACATATTTGCAAGGACAACTTCTTCCACAACAACCTGCCCATGTTTTAAGATCAGCAGGTGAGACCCTACGCAGGATGAAGCACGCAGCGTGGAGCTCTGGGAAATGGCCTTTTCAGTCGTCACTCCTTGCATGCAGATCTCCCTCTCTACTATCTTTCCTGTATTGTTTTAGTTGGCTGGTTAAAATGTACCTTTTTCAGAGGGCATTTGAAGGAGGAGGAACCCGATTAGATCAATGGATTAGCTGCTGCTGCTGCTAGTAAATTGCTTCTTTAGCCAATTAAGAGTCATTGTGTTATGTTTTCTAAGGGCTGTGTTATATTAGATAGCTGAAGCGTTCTTTTAGTCTTATTCGGCTGCGCTGTCAAGTTGCCTTTTTATATGCAAAGGAAGGCATATAAAAGCATCCAAATAAATGAGAAAGTGTCGTGCAGAATGCAGTGCCCAGCAGAATAGCAGGAAAATCCATGATATTCTGCAAGGAGCTGGGCTGGGAGAAGGAGGAAGGGGAAGAGAAATTGGGGCTGGCCTTTGAGGCAGAGAACAGGGCAGGAAAATATTGAGGCTTTGGTAGCCAGTGGCAAGTAGTGGTGGGTCAGGGTTATTACAAGCCACTGAGGTTGCACCTGTTGTCTACCCCCTGTCATAGTACACTGTGTGGCCCATTAGGCTAACCATTAATTACGCGCAAGAGAAGGTGATGCATCTCCTGCTTCCTGATGATTTTGAGAGTCCTTATGTAATGAGACTGCTCCACTGTTCATGCACTGCCAACATTATAGTAATGGCATTAAAATTGTGCTTCCTGAACCAAGTAATCAATCAGAGGCACTCAGTAAAGGCAGATATCTGACCTGGTATAGTCATCCTCGACAAGCATGTGCTTTGGGATAGGCGAATATCTTCCCGGTGAGATGGGAGCCAAAGATGCCTTGTATTCTAAAGTGCCGTTGTTGCCTGAAGACAGTATATGGTTTTCCATTGGCGGGGAATAAGCTGCAGGTTAAAAACAAACAAATGAGTTGTGATTACCTCGGGTTACATACACTTCAGGTTACTTACGCTGCAGGTTACAGACTCCGCTAACCCAGAAATAGTACCTCGGGTTAAGAACTTTGCTTCAGGATGAGAACAGAAATCATGCTCTAGCGGCGCGGCGGCAGCGGGAGGCCCCATTAGCTAAAGTGGTGTTTCAGGTTAGGAACAGTTTCAGGTTAAGAACAGACCTCCAGAATGAATTAAGTTCTTAACCCGAGGTACCACTGTAGTGGGATTTGGACACTGCACAGCTTGTTGCAGCAGAGCTCATTTTATTTAAATGGGGATGGATCCCATTTAAGTCACTTTGGAATCAACGGGGCACGTTCGCCATGACTTAACTCAAGCCCAACTGATTTCAGGGGGAGCTAAGTGCAGCTGACTTTCCCGGGATGCAGCTCAATATTTCTACTCCAACCTTCTGTTAAACAGGCAGCCAACCCTTCAGAGAAATGACAAATATTAAAGCAATTCAACAGTTGGCTACCATTTTGGACAATCCTTTGTCCACACAAAATAATCCCCTGAAGGTTTTCCTGCTTCCTTCTACCCCTCTAGCACCCTGAGATAGGGGCATCTGGAGCCAGTCTCAGTAGGTGACCTCAAAAAGCAGACAGGTTCAAATTAGACAAAACTATTGCGACCAAGGGTTGGGAACAGGGAGGCAAGAGCAACCCATTGCTTGTTACAGCAAAAGAGGTCACACTTCTGCGAGTGTTGAAACCAAATGCTAACCAGGTTTGAGCTACACGTGAGAGTTCAAATCCAGTGCTTTCAAATTGTTTTTGTCCATCAAGATGAATGGTCCTCCCACATCTTCGCATCCTGAGCTCAGGGTGTTTCCCCATTCACCTGGGTTTGAATTTCTAGTTTTTCAAATGAAGTCACTTGAAAACACAGCATCTGAAGAGTACAGCAGTGTCTACAGCAGTGCTTCCCAAACTTGGGTCTCCAGCTGTTTTTGGACTACAGTTCCCATCATCCCTGACCACTGGTCTTGTTAGCTAGGGATGATGGGCGTTGAAGTCAAAAACAGGGCAGGACCCGAACCAATGGATTCCAATTACAAGAAAGGAGATTCTGACTCAACAACAGGAAGAACTTTCCCGACAGTAAGAGCTGTACAGCAGTGGAACTGACTCCATCTGGAGGTGGTGGACTCTCCTTCCTTGGAGCTTTTTAAGCAGAGTTTGGGTGGTCATCTGTCATGGATGCTTTAGCTGAGATTCCTGCATTGCAGGGGGTTGGACTAGATGACTCTCGAGATCCCTCCCAACTCTACAATTCCATGGTTCTATGACATTAAGAATGCGAGACAGGCAATTACTTACGATGGGTAATGTCTGGTGGGCCATAGGGATCAGTCATGTAAATGGTGGTGGGCTTCCCAACTTTTAAATAAACTACGTCGGATGTATTCTTCAATATTGCTACTGCTTCTTCATGTGTTACTTCTTCTAAACAGTAATTATTTACCTAATGGGAGTAAAGAGATGGATGCATTAGGCTGGTCACAAACTAAAATGCTACCCGTTCACATGCTAATCGAGGAATTCAATATACGGTGCCAATTAGATTATTGCAGGTGAGAAGGTTTACAGCTTTAGAGGAATTCCCATTTAAAACTCAGAAGCCCCTGGATAAAGAATGATGCTTGACTGCTTGGATTCTAATTTCAATGGCTTGTGTACAAGTTTCAAAACGAATATGGTTCCCTAACGTCCTTTGCTAATCACAGGACAGCTTGGTTTATTGAATGAGACCAGGACGGCAATTTGAACGAGAGAACACTGATGGGATCTCGAAGTATTTCACTGCAAGATGGTAAAGCTTTGCAGCACGCACGGGCAAATTGTTCTAGCACTCATATTATAAATAGATTCTGCTCTTTATACACCAAATGGATGCACACACAGTGCAGTGTTACAAAAGTTGTGTGCCGCTCCCACTCTCTGGGTGTCGAGGTATTCCTGGTACAGTGGTACCTCAGGTTACATACGCTTCAGGTTACATATGCTTCAGGTTACAGACTCTGCTAACCCAGAAATAGTACCTCAGGTTAAGAACTTTGCTTCAAGATGAGTACAGAAATTGTGCTCCGGCAGTGCGGCAGCAGCAGGAGGTCCTATTAGCTAAAGTGGTGCTTCAGGTTAAGAACAGTTTCAGGTTAAGAACAGACCTCCTAAACGAATTAAGTACTTAACCCGAGGTACCACTGTATTGAGACACTGCAGAGCCTGTTGTAGTTTTAAGAAATATGGTTTATTCATGTATTTACACCCTTGGTCTGCATGGAAGGAGCCCAGAACTTACAGCATGGTGCTTTCAAGAGGGGGTTGTCCCCCACAGCATTGCAGCCAGCCTGCCCAAGATGGATCCCAGTCTCTCTCTCTCTCTCTTTCCAGCAACCCTTGCTTCAGACCACAGGAGCCAACTCCTAGGGGCTGTGGAGGCTTCTGCCCCCATATTAAAATATCTGATGGGCATTCCCATTCAAAGTATGTGTGTGCAGAGCATCATGTGATCAATTATGCAGGGCGGGGCTTACCTGGGCCCCCACAATATTTCATTCAAATTGGCACCCCTGCTCAAGACTCCCTTTTCCTGTTACCTCACACCCAGTTACCCTAGCACCTTCCAACCTTCACACCTCAGGGCAAGGGGGTAGGATAGTTCTCACGTATTGCCAATGGCCCTCGGTGGCCCTGTATTGTTTCTTAACGGCCCTAGCTTGGCCAAGTCCTTTTGCCTAGGCTAGCCTAGGAATTCCTCTGCACCTTGTATCTCTCCCTTCACACCCCAAATAATCAAAATCCTACCATTTCTATGGGTTTAGGGGTGCCCCCTCAAAAATATACAACAGCAGCTTACAATCTTCCTTTTCATTAGTTCATTGCACTTTCCTCCAAGGAGAAAAAGCCAGCATACATGGTACTCCCTCGCTTCCCTCTTTTATATTAACAACAGCCCCGTGAACTGAGTTAGGCCAAGGGATTGTAACTTGGTAGAAGGTCCTATGGAGCCAGCGAGGTGCCTTCAGCTGTTTGGGACCCACCCCTGATCATAGGCCATGCTGGCTGGGGCTGGTGGAAGTTGTAGTTTCCAACATCTGTAGGGCAACTCATTGGCTAGTCCTGGCCTAGAGAATGGTTTAACTCTGGGTGAGACTAAGCACATTTGGACAAAGTTTCTGGATGAGAGCCTGCAAGGGATCCCCCCAACTTGGCTGGTCTCAGCTGCTCTAGGGAGATGAGGTATATATACCGGTAAATCATCCCCCACATTAATTCTTCACTGGGTATTTTTTTATGTGGTGTGTGTGTGTGTGTTAGATGCTGGCCATTTTAATCTAATCTAGAAGATCTTCAGTCTTCCTCTCAAGAGCCCCTCCAAGCAAATTTTGCCCGAATTCAATAAAATCAAGCCGCCCGAATGTTGGGAGGAAGGAAACAGCGGAAGAGCAAGCAAAGAGTTCCGGGGAAACGTACAAATTTTATTTAGATTTCTGGCTCAAGTGGAAAATTGCCCCCTTTACATCTGCCTCTTGGGATTTGATTGGATTGTAACTGAGAGGGAGCTGAGTGCCGGTTTTGTGCTGTGGCAAAGTTTTGCCCTTTTGAAAAAAAACACACAACACTCTTGAAAATCATTTCTGTTTCTTCACATGCCTGTTCAAGTACAACTATAGTGAGTGTTCTGCAGTGAACATCTGTGAACTGGGGAGCTCTAATTGGCCTATTGGTGCTTATTCAAATGGCTCTTTTGAAGCTCCGTGATTTGGAGAGCTCTAAAACTGAAGCAGTTCTCTCCCCCCTCCTTGTTGTTTTTTTCTGAAGGCCTAAAAATTGCTTTAAGATAGTGAGTCTATTGTTCCACTTAATTGTCAATGCATTGTCCCCCAAAGGACAGAACTGAATGGGCTACAGCTGCTGTCTAGGTTCAGCAAGGGAGGGAAACACACACAAAAAAGTGTCAATTATATTTATTTATTTTTTATAGGAAGCTAAGATGCTGTCAGGCCTGGGAGTATCGGGTTCAACAGGTCAGTGAGTTTCCTTCAAATCAGGAACCAAAATGCAAACATACACACAGTCTAGCAAAGGACAAATCAGTCAATTTCAGTTTCTCATAATTTCTAATAGTTCAGTTGTAAATTCAGCTCTAAACATTTGTTCAGAAATTTGTGATAAAAAAAAACCCTCATGAAAATTTGTCAGCATTTTAGTGCAAATTTCTGTGTGCACTGTTGCAAGCAGTTTCGATTAATGTACACATTTCTGCAAGCAACTTTCCTTAATAGAAAACATTATTTTCACTAATATATGTGCTTTTACGGACACTTTTCCCTGAGAAAGTGCATTTTTGAAAAGTGCATTTCGGAGTTGTGGAGGTTCAGTTCACATACTGGCCTGAGAAGTGTGAATTAGGTGGTTTTTTCATTAAAAGGCAAATGGAATCAAATCTATTCCCGATCTCTAAGAAGGAGGGAGCAAAATTATATGGAAGAAGGAAAAGGAGGAAGGCGGATTTAATTGGTCTGAACCAGCGAAATCTGTCCAACTCAATCTGAATATGTATTATATTGCACCATCCAACTGCACATAAAAGCTTTGGCATCAACTTCTCACCATAAGGAGCCTGTCTCCAACTTGCAACCTCCCGTCCTTCTGCGCTGCGCCTCCATCAATAATTTTAGTAACATAAATACTGTTGTCTCCAGGAATGTGCTGATTCCCCACACCTCCGGCGATGCTGAAACCCAGACCTAGGGAAGAAAATGGAAAAGCTTTCTTCAAAGCGGGCAAAGAACATTTGCTGAGCTAATGTACAGGGAGATCTGGGCATGCGGTCATTGAACGAAAGGTAAACATGAACATTCAGGGCTGCCTCGTATTGAGTTAGCTCCACATGGAGCAGAATGCAGTAGAAGCAGGTTCTGCAAGCTCCTCTAGTCTTGTTTTTTTAAAGAAATGTCCTATTCCCCACAAGCAATCACACCAGGCTCAGTAAGCTCCCGCTTTTTTCACAAGCAGCCAGGTTTCTTACTTGGCACCTGCGTGAACATTTTCATTTTCTGAAAAGCGATTCCAGTGACAAGGGGAGAAGAGACGTAATAGCAGATTTTGGGCCCGTAATTTTTATTTCATGGCTATTCTCTTTGGAAAGAAGGGATGTCATAACACACTGGCATGATTAGAGATGGCTGCATTTGGAAATATATTTTAAGAGGAAAAAACCCCCGAACTATTTCTGGAGATCTGTGAACATTTGGTAAATTATGGCTTTCTGTAAGAGGAGGGTGGGGGGAGTGAAATGTGCTCCAGCTAGCAGGGTGGTTAAAATAAAGCACCATCTCATTCCCTAGGGAAGAAACGGAATTATTTTCATAATCACGGAGAGATTTCTCAAAAATAAAAGCGCACATAGTTTCCCCATTTCTATTTTCAAAGGGTTGGAGCAGTTGTGGGATCTCTTGGCACATCCAGAGAGCTTTCTGCCATGGTCCCAGCCCTTCCTTGGTCTTCTTCTAACGCACTTGCATATAGAACAGGGATAGGCAAACTTGGCCCTCCAGATGTTTTGGGACTACAATTCCCATTATCCCTGACCACTGGTCCTGTTAGCTAGGGATCATGGGAGTTGTAGTCCCAAAACATCTGGAGGGTGGAGTTTGCCTATGCCTGATATAGAACAACCCTGTGGGCAAAGCCAAGGACACAAGTCCTTCCCGCTCACTGTACTTTTCCGTGTATAAAAGTAAAGGGACCCCTGACCATTAGGTCCAGTCATGGCCGACTCTGGGGTTGCGGCACACATCTCGCTTTATTGGATGAGGGAGCCGGTGTACAGCTTCTGGGTCATTTGGCCAGCATGACTAAGCCACTTCTGGCGAACCAGAGCAGCACATGGAAACGCTGTTTACCTTCCCGCCGGAGCGGTACCTATTTATCTACCTGCACTTTGACGTGCTTTCGAACTGCTAGGTTGGCAGGAGCAGGGACCGAGCAATGGGAGCTCACCCTGTTGCGGGGATTCGAACTGCCAACCTTCTGATTGGCAAGCCCTAGGCTCTGTGGTTTAACCCACAGCGCTACCCGCGTCCCCTTTCCATGTATAAGACGAGGTTTTTTCTACATAAAATCACCTCAAAAATTGGGGCTCGTCTTATGCATGGATAGTGCAGAGTGGGGATGGGGGATTGGTTCCTGTCGCGAGCAGCAGATTATCAGCAGCGACAGCACTGATTATTGGTGTCTGCGACAAGGTCAAATTGCTGTTCCTGCAGCAAATGGGCGGGTGATTGGTGGCTCTTGTCAGCGAGCAGGCACAAAAAAGCTCAACAACTTTGGGCAATTTCCCCCCATTTTCTGAATTTTGAGTCCCCGCCAAATAGTCTTATACACGAAAAAAATATGGTAATTGATTGTAGGGAAGGAGCAGCCCCTTGTCTACACTGCGTATGCAAAAGTAAGAGAGAATCTAGGTGTTTTGAACCCCCTGGACTTGTGCAACTATATATTGCTATATTCTTTGGGCCAACTCAATGTCTGCATGCATGAGGGTTGAAGGCCTTGCACGACGCGGCTCCAAACATTAAATAATAACAATAAGAGTAACCACAGATAATATTATTAATATGAAATAAAAAATTTAATTCTGCCTGTGCCTAGCATACCAAGCCTTTTTTTAAAAAAAAAAGAGGAAAAAATGTTTTCAGAATCTTGATGGAAGAAACAGGGCAGCATAAAAATGGGCATGACCAAACAGCAGCTATCGTGTGTGTGTGTGTGTGTGTGTGTGTATATATATATATATATATATATATATATGAAATTATGCAGGCCAATTTCCTCTGTAGGGGCTGTCATGCCTCCAAATTTCATGCCCCGTGCGAAAAAACAGAAAATAAGAAAGTTATGCCCCGTTCTGGTTTTGCAATGCAAGTCAATGGGATTTCTGGCTATTTTTAAATTTCCCAATCCAGATTTTGATCCAGGGCAGGCTGGAATTGGTCCAGCTTGATCCAGACCAGATCTGATCTGGATTTACAAATCGGGGCCACAAATCAAGGGTCTGTGCATAGCCCTACTATTTACCCTACCCTTTGACAACCAACTCTTTTTAATATTATATTTTTAGCCGGGACGCGGGTGGCGCTGTGGGTAAAAGCCTCAGTGCCTAGGGCTTGCCGATCAAAAGGTCGGCGGTTCGAATCCCCGCGGCGGGGTGCGCTCCCGTTGCTCGGTCCCAGCGCCTGCCAACCTAGCAGTTCGAAAGCACCCCCGGGTGCAAGTAGATAAATAGGGACCGCTTACTGGCGGGAAGGTAAACGGCGTTTCCGTGTGCTGCGCTGGCTCGCCAGATGCAGCTTTGTCACGCTGGCCATGTGACCCGGAAGTGTCTCCGGACAGCGCTGGCCCCCGGCCTCTTAAGTGAGATGGGCACACAACCCTAGAGTCTGTCAAGACTGGCCCGTACGGGCAGGGGTACCTTTACCTTTACCTTTACCTTGACAACCAAGTGGTAAATGGTTACTATAAAATGGAGGTGTTGTTTTTATGTGGAAAATGTTTTGGATCTCACCTTTATCAGGACACACACACACACACATGCTCATAGCAATAACAAACACACACAAGCTCATAGCAATAACAAACTTAGTTGGTCTCTGAAGGGCTACTGGAAGGATTTTTTTATTTTTTATTTTGTTTCAACTACGGCAGCCCAACACGGCTACCTACCTGTAACACACACACACAGTTCACCCTATAATCTTACTGTAATTTCTTTTCACTCTTTTTAATATTATATTTTTAGACTGTAGGAACGCACCCCTGGTAAAGGGTGGGTAGGGAATCCAATCTATCAATCAATCAATCAATCAATCAATAATACATTGCAATGATACTAGGGTCAGAACGAACTGTGAAGGAGGAACCCTAAACATTGTGATTGGAGCCAAAACCAATTTAACAATCACAGGAAAGAAACTGTCCAAGGAAGAAATGAATACATGTCTAGGGCATGCTATCTAAACTGAAGTTGACAGGGCGGAATGATAGAGATTGTTCAGCATGAGAAGGAGCCAGCCTCTATATTTCTGCTGAGTGTCATTTATTCCTTCTAAATTGATAACCATAGGAATCAATTTCTGTCCAAAAGGAAAGGAGCATCATGACATCCTCATAAGAAGTTGGCAGGCAATATTCCGGCAAGCAAACATTTAACTGATAACGCCAAACCTGTTGACAAAGCTGCGGTCTTCTGGGAGGCGACCCCCTAACCTTGAATGTCTCTTATATGGCACATGCTTTTGAAGGAGCAACATACCGATCACTCTTTGAAAAACAATAAATAAGTGTGGGACTTCCATGAGTTCCTTTGGAAAGCCGTGAAGCATTCTGCTGATTGGATTACATGGGCACCTTTTCACTCTTCCTCTATCACTGGGCCTAAATCAACTCTACCCACGAAAAATCAATAGCTTCCACCACCTACTGAGTTAAAGGGCAGAAGGGCTCTTGTGTATTAATTTTTTTAAAAAAATAGTTTAGAGAAAAGGTAAGTAAGAAAGAGACATGATAGAAGTTTATATAATTATATGTGGCATGGAGAGAATGGAAAGAGAAAAGTTTTTCTTCCTTTCATAACACTGGAACTAATGGGACACCTGGGACTTCCAGGGAGGAAGATAGCGGAGTAGACAACTCTTGTTGACTGTTCATCAACAGAGATAATTATGTGGTGATTAATGATAGACAAGCCATAAATCTTAGTTATCACATTCTCTCTGGGAAGATGCTCTGATGCTCTGAAAATGTTGCTTTCCATGCTGGGAGATTTAGAGTAGAGGAACTTCAATCGTTACGATTTTCTCTTTCCATTCTCTCCATGCCACATATAATTATATAAACTTCTATCATGTCTCTTTCTTACTTACCTTTTCTCTAAACTATTGTTTTAAAAAAATTAATACACAAGAGCCCTTCTGCCCTTTAACTCAGTAGGTGGTGGAAGCTATTGATTTTTCGTGGGTAGAGTTGATTTAGGCCCAGTGATAGAGGAAGAGTGAAAAGGTGCCCATGTAATCCAATCAGCAGAATGCTTCACGGCTTTCCAAAGGAACTCATGGAAGTCCCACACTTATTTATTGTTTTTCAAAGAGTGATCGGTATGTTGCTCCTTCAAAAGCATGTGCCATATAAGAGACGCTCAAGGTTAGGGGGTCGCCTCCCAGAAGACCACAGCTTTGTCAACAGTTAAATGGCATTATCAGTTAAATGTTTGCTTGCCGGAATATTGCCAAAAGAACTCATGTAGTCCTGTCCATTAACTTCAGTGGGTCTGCTCTGAGTAAGACTAGCATTGACCACTGTCCTATGCCTGATCTAGCAGGCTGGTTCTTGTGGGTTGAGCTATGAGAAATGGATTGAAGAACTACGCCAGACATAAGTAACAAAGCATGAAGTTTTAGAACTATTTAATGTCAGGAACTCGGCCTACACTCGAGTAGGACCCTGACAGAGACACATGCCCGACTGGCATGTTCTCTCCTTCCTGGTCTTTCGTTCGGGAGCTTCATGCTTACAACCTTTCTTCTGCCCGAACATCACAGTGACCAATGCCAACCGACACCGGCACAGTTAGGGATCCGCAGAGTTTGTGCATCATGCGTAACAGACCTCAGCAACTCAGCATTTTGGCTAATCTACTTTATTTACATATAAACACACACGGAGCACTGCAACATGGCTCCCTCTCTCTCTAGCATCAGACAGCAAAGAGAAAAAGACAAAGGACAATAGTCCCACTTCACGGAACACAGTAACACAAACATCCTGTCTCCGTCACTTCCCACTCTGTGGAGTTAAAACATATACTGTCATGTGATAGACAAAAATCCCATGACTGCAATCATGGAGCAGGAATTCTAACACTTAAAACATTAAGGAAACAAAACTAAATAAAGTCCTGTGGCATTTGGCTGGCCATGACAAAGGCTGAGTGCTGGCCTAGATAAAACTTGTCTGATTAAGGGAAATGTTATACACACACACTATTCTCCTACAGAATTTATTCCTCTGCATTTTTCTGGCTCTGTGCTTATACTCTCTGCACTGGAGCATTAGCAGGTAAACTCCAATGGGAAATGAAACAAAATCAAAGTGTAGGAAACTGCAATTTATTCCAGGTCACTAGACCGATGGCAGCTGTCTCTTTTCCTATTAAGTTCACGTTGCATACTCAGTCAAGGGAGTGAGGGAATCATTTGCCCTGGAAAGATGAAGAAAAGTGAACCTATATGCCTGCATTTGAAATTTATGGTCACATAAGCCATGCAAAGCAGACGTTTAAAGACTTGAGTGAGGTGTATGATTGCATTAGATTAGATTTAAACCTGGTGGATCTTCATTGTACTGAGGTTCAAACAGAGACAATCCAAGATTTCATCTGGGGGAGTGGTGCTCAGAATGCCAATTTCCCCGCTCCCCAAGACTAGGTCCGTTTAAAGTTAGGACTAGCCCTCTTCCACCTGGAATTTGCACTCTGTCACTCCAACAACTCAAATCTGGTTGCCAGTTTGTTTCTGGGCCCAGTTCAAGGTGCTCATATGGTTTAAAGCTCTAAATGACTCAGACCCCAAATATCTGAAAGACCACCTCCTTCCCTTAGGACACCCTTGGGTATTAACATTGGCAGATGGGGCCCTCTTGGTTGTTCCACTGGCCTCAGCAGCTGTGTGTGTGTGTGTGTGTGTGTGTGTATCTTCTGTGTGTCAGTCCCTAAGTTGTAGAACTTGTTCCTCACAGAAGTGAAACTGGAACCTATGTTATACAGCTTTCAGCGAATGCTGAAGACACACCTCTTTATCCTGTCTTTCGACAGCTGAATTGCATTTTTTTTTTAGGACATCCCCTAAGTTTTGAGATTGTAAGTTGCTTCAAACCATTTTTAATGTGTTGTAATTGTTGTAACCCACCCTGGGACTTTAAGGTGAAGGGTGGGTGATTAATTAAAAGAGTAAGAACATAAGAAAAGCATGCTGGAACAGGGCAATGACCCATCTAGTAGAAGAAGAGTTTGGATTTGATATCCCACTTTATCACTACCCGAAGGAGTCTCAAAGCGGCTAACATTCTCCTTTCCCTTCCTCCCCCCCCCCCAACAAACACTCTGTGAGGTGAGTGGGGCTGAGAGACTTCAAAGAAGTGTGACTGGCCCAAGGTCACCCAGCAGCTGCATGTGGAGGAGCGGAGACACGAACCCGGTTCACCAGATTACAAGTCTAGCGCTCTTAACCACTACACCACACTAGTCTAGCATCCTGTTCTCACAACAGCCAACCAGGTGCCTGTGGGAAACCTTCAACGAGGACCCCAGCACCAATAGCCTCTCTGCTGGCTTCCCACCACTGACACCAAGAAAGCAGCCGTATCTTAGGGAATATTCCCCCTCTTCCACAAATAGTCATGCAAAGATGGTGAGGATGACATTTTGCATTATATCCCACTTTTCCATCAAGGAGATCCAAGTGGCATATGTGGTTCTCCCCCTCCTCATTTTATCCTCACACCAATCCTATGAGGTAGGTTAGGCCCCAGGTCACAGAGTATGTTCTGTGGCAGAGAAGAGTTGTGAATCGTGGTCTTCCAGGTCCTAGTCCAACTCTTTAACCACTCTGCCACACTGGAATTCCGCCCACCACAAATCTCACCCAGCTACACTTTCAACATGTGTTTTACTTAAGCAGGGCCTGCCAAACTCTTGTTTTTGGCAAGGTCTGGTAGAAACCATAGTTGTCACATTTCTATTGCTAGGAGTATCCCAATTTCATCACAGGGCTTGCATATGAAACCCTCCCTCTCAGAATTTCTCTCTGAATCTGCTGAGCATGCACAATTTTCAGTTTACGCCTCCTTGCTATGTGCACTGGTGCATATATGTAATATTGATGAAAAACAATCAAGAGGGAATTGTGATCCTACTGCATGATGGCTCCAATATTCCTGCATAGAATTATGCATGCGGTGAATAAAGTGAACAGAGAGGTTCACATTCTCTCCTTGAACTCAGGGACACCCCATGAAGTTGAATGTTGAAAGATTCAGGACAGAAGGAAGAAAGGACTTCTCCGCATAGCTAAACTCAGATGCTCCAAGTGTCCCTATCTTCCAGGGACATCCTGGATTTACAGAACTGTCCCAGCTTCTGATTGATCCCGGAATGTCTCACTTTTCCTTAGGACATTCATATTTTCATCGGAGAATTGTTGGAGGGCAGGGACACAGGTGGCGCTGTGGGTTAAACCACAGAGGCTAGGTAGGACTAGGTAGGACTTGCCAATCCTGCCGGAGCGGTACCTGTTTATCTACTTGCACTTTGTGCTTTTGAACTGCTAGGTTGGCAGGAGCAGGGACATGGGTGGCACTGTGGGTTAAACCACAGAGCCTAGGACTTGCCAATCAGAAGGTCGGTGGTTCGAATCCCCGCGACGGGGTGAGCTCCCGTTGCTTGGTCCCTGCTCCTGCCAACCTAGCAGTTCGAAAGCACGTCAAAGTACAAGTAGATAAATAGGTACCGCTCCAGCGGGAAGGTAAACGGCGTTTCAGTGCGCTGCTCTGGTTCACCAGAAGTGGCTTAGTCATGCTGGCCACATGACCCAGAAGCTGTACGCTGGTTCCTTCGGCCAGTAAAGCGAGATGAGTGTCGCAACCCCAGAGTCATCCGCAACTGGACCTAATGGTCAGGGGTCCCTTTACCTTTTTTATGCGCTATTTTAATCAGTGCACATACGCACCTGTACAGATTGGAAACTTTGAAGTGAGGGGAGCAGCAACGCGAATAGAAAACTCCAGCAAACCATGAGCATGCCAGTACTGAAATTAATTTGAGAAAACTCTCCAAATTAAATTGGGAGGCAGGCAGAGTGTGGAGCACAGTCAACCCTCGGAACAATAACAATGAAATGGAACATGGGACATCTGCTCATCCCTAACTCAGGAGGGAGATCCAACGAACGCCCCACACTCTGTGCAATGCCTTAAATAGAATAGAACGCCGCAAGACGACAATCAGGGGCTCTACAGGATTGCATTAGTAACGGCATTTGAAAGTGGGCACAGTCTTTCTACATAAAATGAGACGTTTCTAATCAAACCGCGCAATGCAGCTAAGCAAAGAATCAGACAATCGCCATGTTCAATTAGTCATGGGTGTCTGCTGCCAAGGGCACCCTGACAAAACAGAAAATGTGCACTTGCATTCTACAGAAAAGTGGGGGGCGGGAGAGAGAATGATTGAAATCTGAAGAGATAGACTGACCATTTCCAAAAAAGAGAAGTCAACCACATTGATTCTTGTAGTGAACAGGCTTTGGGGGTGTGTGTGTTGAGTTGGGGGGTGTATTTTCAAATTGGGCATGTGGGAAAAGGTCACTTTACAAAAAGAATGGGGGAAGGAAGGAAGCAATTGACGCAAGATCTGTTCTTGAAATATGTGTGCTGTTTAATGAAGAGCCCAAGATGAGCTCTGAGCCTTAGGGAAAAAACCAGAAGAACATGCTGCTCTGCCTTCTGTTCAGCCAACCAACTTTGCAATGAGTTGATGAAACGAAGGTCTCCTTAGAATGCCTTCACCCACACAGCTAAAATGTGTGTTTCTCCAAAACCATGGTGATTTTCTTCCGGTTGATGATGTGGAAAGCCTGGTCTTTTTGTCCACAGCACGGAAGTCTTTGTGTCTTTTGTCCCGGGACCCTAGGAAGTTGTCTTGTACCAAGTGGAGGTGCTTTTCTCAAACCTCTTCCATGGTTTCAAACCATGGCAGTGGCAACCCCAACTATCCAACTGAATAGCTCAGTCAATGCAGCATGAGACTTTGAATATCAGGGTTGTGGGTTCGAGGTCCACGTTGGGCAAAAGATTCCTGCATTGCAGGCGGTTGGACTAGATGACCCTCGTGGTCCCTTCCAACTCTACAATTCTAAGATTACAGGGACTGTTAATTGGTGAAAGGAGGGAAAGTAAAGCTACATTATACTAAGATAAATTACAGGACTAAAATTTGAAAAGATGGAAAGGATTTGCTGAAATAGATAATCGATCTAGAATACAAAAAAGGGAGGTGCGAGGAGGTCAAGGAAATAGGCTAATGAAAGATAAGTAATGGGAAGATTTGTTGTATTTTTCTTTTTTGTTTAATGGATTTTATTTTTCTGGTTTTTTTTCTTCTTTTGTAGCTTATCTTTTTTTTTAACCTATTGTGATGTGTTGTGTTGTTTTTTGTTTAAAATGATGTTTCTTACTTCTTCTTTTTGTAACTCTTAAAACTTTAATAAATATTATTTTTTTTAAAAAAAAAAAGATTACATGGACTTGCTGCTTCTGTGCCCCAGCAGCCGTTGTCCAGGGAAGCAGCACTGATGCCTGCGTCTACAGGGTCGACTCCACCCTTTCACACATGCCCCTACTGCCATATATGTTGCCTTGAGCAGCTTGGGGTTAAAATAATAATTAAGTCCCATCCTAGCCCTAAGACAAGACCTACCAAGAAAAATAAAGAACTTATTTATGTATGCTACAACAGCGGCAAGAGTCTTGATAGCACAAGGATGGAAGATTGAGGAAATCCCAATGAAAGAACGGTGGCAAGAAAAACTGATGAGTTATGCAGAACTGGCTAAATTGACATACAAACTGCGGGACAAGGACAACTGTGACTTTAAGGAAGAATGGAAGCTTTTTACAAATTATCTAAAAAGACAACAAAATGAACTGGACTCCTTGGCAGGGTTTGAATAAACATACATAAGCTTATTGGTTGATAACATGATAGATAGATAACGTAAGGATATGTAAAATTTTATAACATGCAGAGAATAATATGTACTGAGAAATCAGAGAGAGGAGCTGAGGGAAATCTCGGGGGGGGGAGGGTTTGAAGGGTGGGTGGGGGAAAAGGGGGAAAAATGAATATGATATGTTTTGATGGTATGTTGAAATTGTTAATAAAAATTAATAATAATAATAATAATAATAATAATAATAATAATGTCCCCCTGAAGCATTAGTTCCAGTAGTGATGTATGGAAGTATGGAAGTGAGAGCTAGACCATAAAGAAGGCTGATCGCCGAAGAATTGATGCTTTTGAATTATGGTGCTGGAGGAAACTCTTGAGAGTCCCATGGACTGCAAGAAGATCAAACCTCTCCATTCTGAAGGAAATCAGCCCTGAGTGCTCACTGGAAGGACAGATCCTAAAGCTGAGGCTCCGATACTTTGGCCACCTCATGAGAAGAGAAGACTCCCTGGAAAAGACCCTGATGTTGGGAAAGATGGAGGGTACAAGGAGAAGGGGACGACAGAGGACGAGATTGTGAACAAATGTGTCATGTACCTAGAATTTCAATTTGCAAAACATAATCTATTTTATTGAGTTTTTAGTGCTCATCCCTGCTGGATGGAGACACTTTGCATTAAGTGAGTCTGCACAGAAACTGAGCCAACATTCAATATAGCTGGGATATTAGGAGAAAAGAAATTAACATTAAATCGGTGAGTATCATAATGGCTTGTATAACATGCTCATGTTTAGAATACTGTCTGCGAGAGGTCCCTATGTCCCTTCACCTGTTGTTGAGCTCCAAGTCCCATCAGTCCCAACCCCCAGAGCCATTGGTCAGGGATGAGGGGAGTTGTGGTCTAACAACATCTAGAGTTATAGTAAAAGGTCCGTATAGTAAAAGCTATGGTTTTCCCAGTACTGATGTATGGAAGTGAGAGCTGGACCATAAAGAAGGCTGATCGCTGAAGAATTGATGCTTTTGAATTATGGTGCTGGAGGAGACTCTTGAGAGTCCCATGGACTGCAAGAAGATCAAACCTATCTATTCTGAAGGAAATCAGCCCTGAGTGCTCACTGGAAGGACGGATCCTGAAGCTGAAGCTCCGATACTTTGGCCACCTCATGAGAAGAGAAGACTCCCTGGAAAAGACCCTGATGTTGGGAAAGATGGAGGGCACAAGGAGAAGGGGACGACAGAGGACGAGATGGTCGGACAGTGTTCTTGAAGATACCAACTTGAGTTTGACCAAACTGCGGGAGGCAGTGGAAGACAGGAGGGCCTGGCGTGCTCTGGTCCATGGGGTCACAAAGAGTCGGACACGACTAAACAACAACAGAAGCATTAGTTCTGGAGAGCTGTTCCCCAATGTAACAGCGGTTGTGTGTGCAATTTGGATGTGATAAAATTTGGGAGACAAATTCGGCTCAGAAGTCCCACCCTTTCCTTACCCGTCTTTTACTTATTCTGACCCTATGCTGGAAGCAACACACAAATCAAAATATCCGTATCAGGAGTGACTGCCTGCTCTTCTGATTACCCAGATTCCCAGCTGGCACTGGAAGGAACTAAAGCTACTCTGACGGGCATCACTCTTCCTGCCAGGCTTATCTCCTGTCAAACCATGCTCATAAGAGCAGTTTTAAGTTCTAGGCAAGGGTGCCAACTGGATGCAACGGAGCCAAGAGATAAGCATGAAGTGACATGAAGACAACATTTGTTTGCTTGCTTGCACTAAATTGGAAACCTGCAGAGCTATGGAATTCCTGGGGAAGATGTTGGACATGCATTCCTTAGCGTTTTCAGGTCTTATTGTGATAACTTTTCCATACTGGGGCATATAGGAAAGTGACATCTCCACCGTTGCAAAAGCTCGTTAATGATGCCCGTTGCATTCAAGGCCGTTCAAATTCTGTTCCCTGGTTGGTGGAAGAGAAATGCGAGGGGGACCCTTTGGCAGAATTTCTGCAGAAGGAGGGGAATTTCTCCAACAATTTCTCAGAGGTTGGTTGCACTGCCACACCCCAGAAGAGCCTTCCTGGATTAGGCCAATGCACTCCCATTATATGCGACTATAGCCACATCCACACCATACATTTAAAGCATTGTGATACCACTTTAAACAGTCGTGGCTTCTCCTAAAAAGTGGATTGGGAAGAGGAATTGATTGTGAAAGCCACTCTGAGAATTGCAGCTGTGGAGAGGAATTCCTAATAACTCCCAGCACCCTTAACAAACTACAGCTCCCACAATTCCCACAATATGCTTGCTATATGCTGCCTCCAGGATCAGAGCCAACATTTCTATCAATACAAAACACTGGGGATAAACATTGGGGCAATGGAAGGCTATTACCTTCACACTTTGCTTGTAGGCTTCCCAGAGGTATCTGGTTGGCCACTGTAGAAAACAGGAGGCTGGATTACTTAGGCTTTTGCAGGACTCTGATTACTGGCTTGCTTGGACTACGTCCCGGGCTCTGACCCCACTGGGACATGACTGGATCATGCAAGCATGTTCACCGTTTCTTTTTATCTTTGACAACTCCGATGCAATTCACTCATTCATGCCGTCCCTTGATGTATATGACCTTTGTCACACAGGGTGTACTGTCCATATAAGTAGAGATGTGCACATGCGGCCAAGATTTGGCTTATATCTATATTAACAAAAAACAAAAAACCCACTGATCCATTTCAGAGCTACTCTTTGCAATCTATGGACTTGATTCCTTAGCTGCTATTCATAAAGCAAGATTCTGCATTTCCCCTTCTACTTTAATGAGGAGATTAAGCCTGCCAAATTGTAGACAAATAGGTCCAGAGATTTCTTGTGTAGGACATAAAAAGCATTCATTTTCTTCCATTATCCCTTATGGAGTGGGGTTTTAAAACCCAAATTAAACATTTGGCTGGGAGAGAGAGACATTTGCAGGCTGGCTGTCCCCTCTCCTTACTGCCAGGCTGCCCCCCCCAAAAAACACACACTTTCTGACAACTCCAGATCACTCTGGGCAGCATTGATGGGGCGATCTGGGGCTGCCTCACTCTGTTCTGCCCAAATCTAAAGTTGGCCATTATGATTTGCTTTCTGGTATTCAGCTGGAACCAGTACTTGATGCCGCAAATGGGCCGTTCAGATGTTGCTAATGGGTCACTGGCAACTTTGTGTTTTTTGTTTTTATTTAAAGAAACTTAAGGGATTTTCTGCAGAAAGGGTAAATCTTGATTAAATTCAGACAGGGGGATTCCGGCTGGCATTTTGATGCCAAAGCCATGTGCGGATGCTGCACACTTGCCTGCGTGAGCAGCACTGATCCCACAACAAATGCCCATCTGGAAGCACCCACAGAGACAAGGCAACTTATCTCCTATTTGCAGCGGCAGAAACCAATGAGCTAAGATGAAACCGATGAGAACCCCGAAGGTTCCCTCTCTCCAGTTTTATTTTTGGCACAAACGTGACCTTTTCCCTTGTTCTTCATGCTTCAGAAAGCAAGAGCCCTGCCTGCAGGCGAGACAACAATTGACACATGTGGCCCAGACAGTATAAACTGACAGTGGTAGGGAGCAAGCAGAGAAAGGATGAGCGGACTAGGGCCCAGTAGCTGGAAGCCAACTGGCAGCCTGGACAGCTTTGGGAAAATGATGGGGTCCACCATGCACAGCAAGCTCTGTGCAATCTCATTTAGGCAAAGGGCTTTGAGCAAATCCAAAACACAGAAAGCACTGCCATCAGGAGCCCTAACAAAAGGAAGAACAAGTAGGAAAGGATTAGGTTGACGGGAACTTCTCCAGCGAGATTTCCCAGAGCCTTCAGGGCTTCTACTTCTGGTATCTGCAGCCAGCTTATAAGCAGATCCTGTGTTTTACACACCACCATAAAGAAGGCTGATCACTGAAGAATTGATGCTTTTGAATTATGGTGCTGGAGGAGACTCTTGAGAGTCCCAAGGACTGCAAGAAGATCAAACCTATCCATTCTGAAGGAAATCAGCCCTGAGTGCTCACTGGAAGGACGGATCCTGAAGCTGGGGCTCCAATACTTTGGTCACCTCATGAGAAGAGAAGACTCCCTGGAAAGGAACCTGATGTTGGGAAAGATGGAGGGCACAAGGAGAAGGGGACAGAGGATGAGATGGTTGGACAGTGTTCTCGAAGCTACCAGCATGAGTTTGACCAAACTGCGGGAGGCAGTGGAAGACAGGAGTGCCTGGCGTGCTCTGGTCCATGGGGTCATGAAGAGTCGGACACGACTAAATGGCTAAACAAGCTTCAGAAATGGCACACTGCTCATGTCGTTGCTGTCTGCTGAATTTGATCTCCTTTTATAAATCTTCATGATGGAATTGCTTCAAGCGTCACAGCCCAATGAGTTCTGCCTTGAGCTGTTGAGTGCCCTGCCTCTCTTCCCTTCCCTTTCCCTGCCCTCACTTCCTGTTGTATTTGGCTCCTCTTTTATCTTACTTCTCATGGGGATAAGGTTGGGCACTGTGAGAAAAGGGTGGGCCTTTGGAATGAATCAGCAGGACTCTTCTTAAAGGTAAAGGTAAAGGGACCCCTGACCATTAGGTCCAGTCGTGACCGACTCTGGGGTTGCGGTGCTCATCTCGCTTTATTGGCCGAGGGAGCCAGCGTACAGCCTCCAGGCCATGTGGCCAGCATGACTAAGCCGCTTCTGGCGAACCAAAGCAGCGCACGGAAACAGCGTTTACCTTCCCGCCAGAGCGTTACCTATTTATCTACTTGCACCTGATGTGCTTTTGAACTGCTAGGTTGGCAGGAGCAGGGTTGCTCACCCTGCTAGGTTGGCAGGGAGCTCACCCTGTCGTGGGGATTCAAACCGCTGACCTTCTGATCAGCAAGTCCTAGGCGCTGTGGTTTAACCCACAGCGCCAGGACTCTTCTTACATTCTCCCAATTGCAATGGCCATCAGAGATCGACAAAACAACAACAATCGCAAAACCGTGAGCACTCTTCACATGCTTCTCTCATGCAGAGGGCAGGCACAGTGAAAAGGACTGCAGGGCCAGGCCCTCCCCCCAAGTCACATTGCTCCTCCTGCCCTTTTGATGCTCAGCATAAATTCTGCAACAGGAAGCAGGGCTGGCTCAGGACATTTTGTGTCTGACATGAAGGACAAGATGGCGCCCTTCCCCAAGGCACATTCAGAAACCAACTGGAGTGGTAGTTGAATCTTACTCCAAAACTGGTGAAAGGAAGTGCTTTTTTAAAGCCAAAGTGTGCTGGCACATCTCAGGTGGGCGCCATTGCAGGCTGGTGCTCCCACCACCTACTTCTTGCCTTTATGTACTTCTGAGAAGCCCAAAACAAACATTCCAAGTCAATTTGGGTGGCCAAATTATGTGCGACTTTTAGTTCCCTAAAACTTAGGGAACAAGCTTTTACTACCAAAATGACTAAGGTTTTAAATGACAATTTTAGGTTGTATTTTAGTGATCAAGATTTTTAACTGCCGCTATATCTGAATTGTCTCCGTTATACCCAATTGCAATTCAATGTATTCAATTCAATGTGTTTTATGATTTTCCTGATATTGTAAGTGAGCCGGAACTGGTCTGGGACCGTGATGATAAAATTCATTCCAAGTCAAAACAGAAGCTGGCTGGCGTGTCGGAATCTATACTCTTGTTTTTAGACCTATGACTCCACCGAGCTCCTAGCCACGATTGGTCAAGCTATGGGGCAGGGCCAATTCACTTTTTCCTTTCTTCAACCCATCTCCTGATAGCAGTGATGGCCTCTAAGCTTTTCAGCCAGGCCACTACCATTGCACACACCTGTTTGTGAAAGGACCCTTCCCAGCTGCCCTAGCTACCTGCCTGAATCGAGGAGAATGAGGGAGGTGGGAGACGCATTTATTTGACCTGCGCCGAAACCAGGGGTGACCGCCAAACCAGCTAGGCAGACAGCTTGGCGTAATTTTTAGCAACTCTGCGGGTGGTGAATGCAGCTGTTGTGAAACCGGCATCTGTTCAGGGCTGCCCCGAGTTGCCCAGTGACGTAAGCTAACAACTTCATGGTGAGTTCTGGCACCTATTTTTCTTGAAAAAAAGCACTGCCAATGGAAAAATTGCACTTGAGGGCAGCAGAGGGTTCTGGGCACTCATAGCTCTTGTCACTCCCCAACTTCCAGTATCTGCCGCTGAGGCAGCTGTTGAGGCATCTGATCAAGGCCTGCATTTTAAAATGAGCTTAAAGATTTGCAAATGTTTCATGCCAGGCACAAAACCAGCTGGCTAAGGACTTTGGCAGTTGTTTATTCTCCTGGACAAGGGCTCCCCGATTTATAGCAGTAGCAGGAGACGAGTTTCTCAAAATCATAAAAGGGAAATACAGGCTGGGAGCAAAGGTTACACTGACCCTACATATTACAGAATACAATCAAGCTGCAAAAACACTAATTAAGAGTTGGTAAATAGTAAGATCTCTGTTTAGATAGAACTTAATACCACGAGCCATCTGTTTTAGCCATTTGTTTTGGAATGCAGGGGCAACAGGGGCAAAAAGTGATCTGGTAATTAAGGTGCCTTGTCGAGGCAAATGTAAGATATATGGCTACTTGTCTGCCATTTATGGATAGAAGGAAATATAGCTCTTTGTCTCCCATAAAAGGTAATAGGAAATGGGTGTATCTTTTATGATTGGTTCTAGCAAACAGCCAATAGGAATTTCAACCAGGCTGATTGGACAGAGGCAGCCAAAGGAGGAGCAAGGGGGCTGGGTTGAGGAAATATAAGTGCTGGCCATCAGGGCTGGAGCATAGGCAGAGCTTTGGCAACCATATACCACTGTGCCTATCATTTATTTGTCTGACAAATAAATTATTATTTTAATTTCTCTATTGCTGCGTTGAATATTTCATTCCAGCTAAGCGTTAACCACAAGCAGGGTGCTACACTGTCTCACTTTGACTTATCATAGGACTGGTTCACCCGGGAGCAACACACTCCCGCAGCATGAAGCTCCAGGGTGGGGTCCCAAGAAAACAAAACTTTTCAAAAGTTTTTATCTGCTGCAATAGGACCTCATTTTATTGGATTTACAATTTTTAAGGGTTTTTTTTCTGGGGGGAGGCATAAATATTTGGAAGCAATGACATGGAGCAGAAACTTTCTGAAACGGCAGATTTTGATTGTCACACACAGGAAGAACAAGGATATAGTTTGAGTGCCTCACATGTGTTTTGTAAATCACTTAATATGTGAACACGAATAGAAGTTATTAATACTGTATAAGGGATTATTATTTTGACCAGAATGTAATTAAAATTAAAAAGATTTTGGAACGCAGAAACAATGAAAAACATCAAATCATCAATTCTAGCATGTGGGGGGGCACCTAAATTATATAATTTGGTATTTTAACGATTGGTATTAGTAATTGTGTTATAATTTGGCATTGTTATAATGAGGCTATGATTGGACTGTAATTGAAAACTAAAAAAAAATATTATAAAAAACAGCAAATTTTGCACTGCCTTATTTTTACTCTTTAATTTTTTTTTGATCCATTTTATAAGTTCATGAGCAGGATTGCCAACTGTAAACTCGACATTAGGCAAGCTTGACAGTTTCAAAGATTTTAGCTTTCTTTATTAAATGCAAGTAAAACAAACATGCAAAATTAGAGCACTCTCAAGGGCATGGCAACATTTCCCAAAGCAACGTATTTTAGAAAAGGAAACTTTTCCAGAAAAGCAACAACACATCCCTGCTTCTAAGCTGCTGGGAGCGCCAATGATTCCAATGATTCCCTATATTCTTTTCAGCGCTTGCTTAAAATATTTTTGTTCAGGCAAGCAAGCCTATCCAGACACGCTGGTGTTGATTTGCTTTAATACCTGTTTAGTTCCCTGCTAGTTTTAATTGTTTTTAATTACTTGTTTTTATAGATAATGTTAAATATTTCTTGCAAACCACTTAGAAGTTTTGTTATGATCTGGTGGTATATTATTTTTGTTAAAAATAAATAAAAGCAACTGGAGAGTGCAATACGATGGACCCCCCAATCAGTGCTCCCCCCCTAAAAAAATGTTTAGGGGTACTCTGATTCTGTCTGTGACTCAGGAAACACTGTGACAGGAAATGAGGCCGTCATCAGGGGTAGCAACAGAACTGATGATTCACTGTGCTAGAGAAGAAACTAAAAATCTTAATTTTTTTAGTTTCTTCTCCCATTATATTCACAAAATGTTTAGGCGTATGTGTACCCCTGCGTCCCCCCAGAAAAAAGCACTGCCCCCAATACTGTATACATTTCTATTTTTAGACTCTCTTTCTGAGGGCAAGAGGCAGGGAACAGTTGAGGAACAAAGCAAAAACCCAAACAGGATACACCTTCAAAATGTGCACTACAGAGGAACCAACAATTACTTCCCATGCCTGAGTAAGTTTAATAAATAATAATAGCAACCATACAAAATCCAGTCAGACAGGAAAGTCTCGACTGACTCTAGCAAACCCTAATGGTGGGAAAGACACCAGGAAGTTTCCGAAATAATAGCTTAAAAATTAAAAAGACAAGCATAGCATTTATTTATTAAAAAAACACACCATACAAATCTGAAACTATAATATTAGATGAGGAGCCCCTGACCTGCAGGCTACACACAGCCTGTGGTGTCAGCCCACAATGGCACCTCCACTGCTTTGGGCAGTGGAGACCAACAGTGCACAATTCCACCCTTTTTTCTTCCTCGCAGGTAGACCAGGTGAGGTGCCACTGTTCCAAGGAACTCTGTTGAGCTTTGGGATGGTTCTGAGAGTTCACAACACAGCCTTTCCTTCTGGCTTAATTGGCAGCAGCAGTTACAAGCTGCCATTTGAAATTTCCTACAATGTGCTTGAGTGCCCAATGGACCACCCCCCCAGGGCATTGTGGGAAATGTATAAGGGTGTCTTGCAGTCTCCCTGGCTCCTAGCGTAAGGGATGGTAAGGGATGGTTCCAACATCAGTGGGCCCCGTTGGGGCCCTGGGACAACTTGCTTGCCATTTTAATGCAGCACCAGCAGGAAATGGATCACTGCATTTTACACTAGAGGGAGCCTTCACATAACATCAAATCCACTTTTCAGCCAGCTGCAGTGGTGAAATGGAAATCCTACGTCAACAGCAAAATTCAGGTGCTAATGCATATGTGTGTGAGCGAATCTCGTATCCAGAATGCATGAATGATCAAATCAATATTTGAAACACCAAGCAGTTAAAAACAACAGCTGCTTATAAAAGCATATAATGTCTGTCTGTCTGCCTGCCTGCCTGTCTGTCTGTCCATCTCTCTCTCTCTCTCTCTCTCTCTCTCTCTCTCTCTCTCTCTCTCACACACACACACACACACACTTAGTAAAGCAGAATTGTTTCAGGCACCACAACTAAAACTGAAATCTTGACAAGGATCTTGACACCAGAGTACCAGCATTTAATTTCTTTTTTCCCCTGCAAGGTAACACCAAGCTAAATTATTTCCTGCTGCTTTATCAAAAGCTAAACGAATATGCTAACTTTAGTTCTTTTCACATCCATCTTCCTCAGAAACTGAGAATTGTATCAAATACCTGCTTAAATATCCAGCCCTGCTCTAATATGGGGTTGCATCCGACACTGAACTGCTGATTCAAAAGAAAACATTGCTGAGAGGCATCTCAAGCTACTTGCCTTCTGCTTCATAAAGTAACGCCACCCAATGTCCTGACATCATCATGTTTTGCATTTCCCAACTCCCACTAGCCAATGATGTGGAACAAGGAATAGGAAGTGCAGAGCACGCGGATGTCAGTCGGAACACAGAGGGAGTGAGGCTAAATACAAGTTGAAGAAAACCAACCAACTCCGAATGGCAGTGATGCTTTCAAATGGGCACCATGTGCAGGTCAGCCCATGGTGAGCTGTTGGGGATCCGGCTCTGCAGTGGCAGGTTACCAAATAGGCACCACTTTTTAGGGATCAAAATAATATTGATTTGATCTTGATCATGATTTGGTTTGTTTTATAACATCAATAATTGCTAACGTTTGTTCCGTGTAATAAAATTGGCTTATTAAAATGGTTGGTCGGTAAACTCAAAAATGTATTAGGAGATAATTTGCAAGGAGGCCCCCTGAGATTTTGACTGCCTAGGGGCTTCCACAGGGTTTAATCCGGCACTGAGGCTGTGAGACCTACATCCATGGGAAAGGTACAACTCTGCATGAGCAGAGGAAGGCACCAGTATCTAATCGTGGCTCATTACGGTTCATAAACCAACATTAAACCAGTTTCCTGGTTCAGGTGTAATGGAAAACTGAGGTTAAGGGGTAATCCAGACTTCATTTTGAGATGAATTTCTAGGTCCAGGTCCAGACTTTAAAGCTCCATGTCTGAAAGTGTTCTTTTTTTTGGTCCTGGTGCTTTTCTCGGTGCAACCAGCATTTTACAGCTGATTTGGAGCCAACGGCAATTGGGTATTATTATTATTATTATTATTATTATTATTATTAGGATTGCCATTTGCTCTGATTCAGCAGTAAAATGTGGGTTCTCCTGGGGAATGTACCAGGGCAAACAAAACAAAACAGAACAAAACAAAACAACCTTGCTCATACACTGAACTTTAAAGCACAGGCCTGTGTCTGGAAAGCACAACGCAAAAGGAAGTCTGGATGAGTGAGCTCTCGGTGCAGGATCTTTGCACTGAAGGTGGTACACAAGGAGAGATGTGATAAAGATGGAGCACTGTGCAGCCATGGTGCTCACCCACCACATCACAAACATCCCAGCGCAACCACAGTTTGATCTGGCCAAAGGACAGCTTCCTGTGTCTCCCCACCTACCCCCACTTTTCTTTCAGTATTTCCTCATTACCTTTTGGCCCTTTGAACAGTTTGATTTCGACAACAGTCTCCAGAATAGGTCTCCTCCGACGGACGTAGAGTCGCACTATGGAGCCAGCTTCCTTCAGGGCCTCGACGGCTTTGCTGTGCGAAACTTCGGAGACGTCGACTTCATTCACCCGCAAGATGCAGTCGTTGACTCTGGAGAGGAGGAGGACAATGTAACAGAGAGACTGAGCCTTCTGATGCCAAACCGAGAAAGAGATTCACTGGAATATTTTCTAGGGAATGGCGAAGGCACAGATAGACCACGATAGATACACCCCATTTGCATAAGAACAAATCAGATCTTTCTGAAGTCCCTTTGGCAGTCATTT